>NW_003852434.1:8566433-8582379 GCF_000181295.1 Otolemur garnettii
TCTTATTAACCATGATAATTAAGCCAAAACAAACCAGTAGCATTTACCTTTCAGACAAAATACAAACTTCTGTGTTTCTACTGATAGCAGTTTAAGACATCAAATCATCCATGTCCTTTCTGACTGTGTAATTTGTTTACTATTTTGGTCTTCCTTAACAACATGGTAACCATTTTTATAAAAGCAGTTAATCTATACTTTATTAATTAATGAAGATTGAGCACACCGTACACCATCCAGTTCAAGATACATATTTTGATTATGGATAATATTAGTTTGAATACAGATCACTTAAATTAAAGACATTAAATTAATAAATTTTAATACAGATATTTTTCTTAATAAGATCTGAAGACTAATACATAATTTTTCCTATTTTTCTGAGTTAAGAAGTGGCTTTTGCATGTTTTCACAAAAGTGATCACATTTGCAACTCACAACGATCTTGAAAGGATTATGGAGTGGGGGTGACAGTGACCATTAAGATATACTGGGCTCTGGAGTGGGCCTTGCTGGACCCTTGATCATTTCTTGGCTGTTTGCTGTTTGCCAAGAAATGATCAATAACCTTGAAAGGATTATGGAGTGGAGACAGCAATAACCTTGAAAGGATTATGGACTGGGGGTGACAATGACAATTAAGATATACTGGGCTCCAGAGTGGGCCTTGCTGGACCCTTGGTCATTTCTTGGCTGTTTGCTGGAGACCACAGGGTCTCAGAAGCGAGGAGAACACACGGGCTCCCGCAGTGCTGCGCTGCAAAGCCCAGCCTGGGGCTTTCATTACACTGAGAGACTTGAGGAGGAGTTTGAAGATCAGAATTCCACAGAGACTATCTTTTAAAAATCATTTATCCCCTTAGAAATTCTTGTCAGAGAAGTGTGTGGTGTTAAGATAACCAAGAATAATAACTTCACTTGTATGGGGAATTTGCCTCTTTAAAATGAACTGTCTGCTATTTGCACGTTCTAGCCTCAGTATGGCCCAGTAGGACAAATAGGAAAGACAGTGACCTAGTGGCCACCTTACAGATGACAACACAGAGCAGGGGCCAGGGTGGCACGGCTTGCCTGGGTTTAGGCCGCTAGTCAATGCTTGCGGGTGGGGCCGGGGGCGAATCTCCTGACTTCTCGGTCCCTGACATCTCCGTCCGATTGAACAGCATTTCTGGGCTCACTGCTCACCAGAAGGAGACAGCATTTCCTTTCTCCACGTACGATGTGAGGGAAATATGTGGTGAGCATTTCTTAAGACATTCTCCACTGTTCCACACAAGGACTTGTTATTTTCTCAGTAAATGCTTACTGATGGTACTGATAATGACGGTGAGGACGAGACCACGACACCATCGATCAATTATGTAATGGGTAGAGCAGTATCATAAGCACAGAAGGAACGTGAAGAAACATAATGTCTGTCTTCTGCCACCGAGCAGCTCACAGTTCATGTGTAAGAAAATGTTTACCCATATAAAAGGCAACGAACAATTCAAAGCAGCTCAGATCCACCAACCGAACTATACACCAAACCAGGGATTTGTCTTTGGAAGAAGAACTGTATCACTATGGTCTGGGAGGACAAGGACAGGCTCAATGAAAAAAACAGAATATAAATGATAAAAGTGGGTTTTGAGGAATTTATGAATTTGAAATAGGTAGTGGTAGACACATACTAAAAAATCAGGAGATAAAAGTTGCTACATTTTTCTAATAAACAAAGGCAATTAATCAACAACTTGGTAACAGTGGAATTTAATTAACTATAAAGGTAATATACTTGTGACCTCTAATTTTAGTTATTGTGTTGCCTTTAATACGTATTGGTAAAACTGCTCTACCTCAGCTTGCCAATTTATAAAAAAAAAAAATAAGAGTAGTATTTATCATTCATTTCAAAAGAGAACACCTAATGTGGTTAAGCAACACATTTGTAAGTGATATCACTAAAAATTATGATGTATTCCTAATTTAGTATCAATAAAAACAATTTCAGTATAAGAACTACTGGTTTACGGCCTCAAATTATATTTATCAGTATTATATAAAGATAAAATATTTGGAAGAGTATGCTTGAAGTAAGAACTTTTATGAAAAGTGAGTAACTTAGTAACTTTAGAAAATAAAGTCAGTTAATACAAAAAAAAATTTTAAAAGACCTCTTTGTTTTCTAAGAATAAAACATTAAATCTCCTAGATCACAATGCTAGATTATAGAACAAGAAAGGCTATAGCAGGTGCCATGGGTCCTAATCTGTGGAACCTATGAAAATGTCTCCTTACTTGGCAAAAGGGATTTTGAGGATAGGCTTAATGTTCTGGACCTTGATAAGGAAAGATTATCCTGAATTATTGTGGTCTGAAGAAGGGGAAAGTCATTCCCAGTTGTGACCACGGAGGAAGATGTGACTCCTGAACAGGGTCAGTCACAAGCAGCAACACTGGCTTTGAGGACAGAGGGAGGAGCTACAAGCCAAGGCATGTGGGCAACCTCTAGAGACTGACCAGGGAAGAAAACAGATCCCCGCCAGGAGCCCAGAGAAAGGAACTCAGCCATGCTGACCCTTTGATCTTTAGTCCGGTAAGACCTATGCCAGAGTTCTGACCCACAAGACTGTCAGATAATAAATTGTGTTTTGTAAACTCGTAGTCTTGTGGCAATTTGATATAAGCAGCAGAGAAAGCAATAGAGTGAAAAGTTTAGATTACTTACTTATTTTGCTTATAGTACATATATTAGAAAGAGTTATCCAAATATTAGTTAAAAACAGGGATTTTTTAAGAAGACTCTAATGCTTTAATTAATTCATATAGGCTTAGTGCAAAAGTGATGAACCCATTTAAGAACACAGTAGTTAATGAATTCAGCAAATAGACCCAGTAAATTGAGGTACAGAAATTTCTCAAAGCTCAGTATGTCAAAGCATCTAGAGGTGAAAAGCAGAGGAGGAAAGTGAGCAGGGGTGTCCTGCTGGACATGACTAACGGGCGTGAGCTTTGCACATCTCTCCACCTGTAAACCTGACCTGTGAGCAGACCACTTGCAGCTGCTCTGACCCATGCCCCTGACTAGGAATGGTCTCTGCCGGCTTCCGTTTCTTACTCTGGGCCAAAAAATTATCCCTGAACTTTTATTGAGTAGGTTGAAATGGAATTACCTTGCATATCGCTGTATGGGTAATACCAGTGATAAAGAGATCAAGAGAGGGGTATTTTCCACAAAGGAAATTTTTTGACATAATAGACATAATCTGGTAGACGGTTTTCCATGTAGAGTTACTTGCACTTGAAATTTTATTTTCTTTAAAATATTACCAATAATCAAACACTATTTCTTGGGGGTAGAATAAAAATGAATGTATGAAATGCAGAGAAAAAAATCCCAAACATAAAACATTATTTTCAGCAACAATTCCATGTGTTTCTTTATTCAGCTTGTGAGAGCTGTCAAGTAGTAGCAAAATCATGTCATTAGTGCTTCGCTGATTCTCATTCTCACTCACTGCGTGGCACCCGGTAGGCCTGGTACATATTATCTCTCCCCCGACCCCTCACAGGGGGGCTGATGTTTCCATCAAGTGACAACAAAACAGGGACTGGAAAGGGACAGATGAGGGCTAGGGGCCTTGTGGGCTCTTCCTTCTCAAATAAGCAACTGTCGATTTGAATTATCAATATTCAGTATATTTTCAGGTTCAAAAACGTTAGTATAATTGTCTTCACTACAACATTCTGAAATTCAAATTATAATATTACATACAAAAGGTTTTTGAATTTATAAATTGTACCTTTAACTATCTAAAATATTTGGCCCACTTTTGGTTACTATGTTCAGTAATTACTGCAAAATCTATTTTGCATAATCTTAATGCTTATTGAGTAAAATAATCATAATGCTTTCTTATGCTTATTATAATGCTAAAGCATTGAAATAAATCATAATGCTTATTGAGTAAAATATTAATATTGTTAAAAATACATGGTCAAGAAATACAATTACTATAAGCCCACAAAAGTTAAAATCTAATACTCTCTTACAGTTATATTTCACATTTAGACTCTTTTTTAATACTAAGATTTATAAAAGAAATAAAAAAGAAAGATGTTTCTTTTAAGAATTAGAAAAATTTTTAAATTGGATATCTCTAAACAGTAACAATTATTGTAAATGTCTTGAAACATTTGAGAAATAGTAACTTCTTGTCTCCAACACAAATGCCAAGTGGCAATTTGTTGGAATTCTGTTTGATAAAAAAATTATTTACTAAGCAAACAATTCCTTTACCCCAACATATATTTCTGAAACAGAAAACACATTGTTTAAATGGGGTCTCAGCTTTTGTGATAACAAACTTGGTTGTTCTGAAAATAAATTAAAAACCATCTACTTGACATCTGCTTAAACAGCCAAAAATAAAATAACCTTAAATGTGTACATTTTAAATTAAAGCTAAGTTAACAATTAGAACTTTTATATTTATATTAAAATTTAACACTTTAAAAAATTATATAAACTTTGTGTGTGACCAGCTGCTACAGATTTTATCTCTTCTTTTCTGAACCAATTAATCACTGGCGTTATCATTGGTCAATACGTATTTTGCTTTTCTTTTATTTACCAATGGGCTTTAAAGTCATTTTAGTCAACAAATTTACATGTAGCTTTCGAAGCAGTGAATCTATTCTCCAAAGTGATGTAAAAGGAAATAATTAAAAACAAGACTAATTTAGAATTTGAAAACTCCCTCGAGTTATTATTGCTGCCTCTAAACGATGGCACCAAGCTGATCACCATAGACCACAACAGGGATGCTCCCCCGGATTTGTGCAGTGCACACCCCATACCACTGCACATGACCGCCCTTAGCCAGTGGACACGTGGGAGGTCAGCCGCAGGGGAGACTTAAATGCCTTGGCTTAATGCCCAGAGCATTAAACAATAAATATTTTGGAACATCACAAGAGAAAAAAATCCATTTATATTATGCTCATTGTTCTGACACAGAAAAACAAATCTGACTCATGTTTTCTACGGAGCCCTCACTTGGAAAGGGCTCCTGTAGATGCGCCATGACCTAATTCTATCATGACTGGCATAGGATAATTCTGACACGCAAAATTGTTTGGAACACCATCAGGAGTACCAGTTCCTGATGAGTCGAGGATTCATATTCTCTCTTTCACACTATAGTGACTAATTTGGGGATGATGAGAAATGACGTTTTTAAACAGTTATCATGAAGGAAATCACTAATGCTAAAATATATTAACCCCCATGGAAAGTATCAGTGGTGTATATTTGGGAAACTAATAACACAGCTTTAAAATATCCTTATAATATGAATGCAGAGGAATGCTTTATGCTAAGAGTTGTCAAAAGGTTTCATATGTAACTCACTTGGAAGTTAAAATGTAGCTTCTGGGCCAACCTCCCAGAGGTTCTGATTTAAAAGAATGATAATGGGCCCGGTATCCCCATTTTAGTAACTACTTGCTGCTTCTCAGAACTGGGAGCTCCACCCTCCCATTTTGAGACACACTGCCAGAAAGTGGACATAACAGTGGCTCATGGGGCTGATGTCTCTAAGAAGTTTAAGAAAAATACAAATACCTCTCCACATATCCACTACATGGGGTGAAGTGCAGACATGCATAAATTCTGATTTCCAGCTAGGCTAGGAAACACTGCTGAATTGAATTAACTTCCTTTGCTGCTATTATTACATGCTTTTGATTAATTAATCTATTTACGAGAAAGAGTATAATTCTTGACATTTAGGTTATTAAAGTGATAAATTATATAGAATGTCCATTCCAATTAAAATGATTTTAATTATCCTCAGCTTCTTTGCCTAACACTCCTCTCTGTTTTTCCTCAGGGAGTGACTGTGCCACCTATCCAGTTTAGGAAGACACTTTCCAGGCTGTGGTTATGAGCAGAGGTTTGGAAGTGAGCGGCCTTCGATTACAGACTCGCGTCAGCCATTTGCTATCCATGAAACTCCGGACAGGTAAACTAGAATTTCTAAATACTCAGTCCCTTGTAGATCATTGTGAAAACTAAGTGAGATGACACTTATGAAGTGCTTAGTGCACTCCTTGGACCTCAATCAGACTTTTCATAAATGAGTTACCATAACCTGCTTAATGCCTTGCTCTTCCCAGACTTGGGTAGTCACAATTTTCCGACTTTTCCACCAGCTATTTAGCCCGAGTATCATCCACTCGTATCCATTCTTATCTCCACTGATCTAGCCCATCACTTCTTTCCTACCTTGGTTAACAGATCAGCTGAGATTTTTATTGTAAGGGTTACTCTGAGCTGCCGCCCGCCAGGGATCTAACACGCCAGTTCCCCTTATCACCTTCTTCAATGTCTACCTTCCACCCTGGAGATAAAGTGTGAAGTTCCTAAGATGACTTAGAAGTTCCTGCCCATCACGGTTCCTGCTAAGCCTAGAGTCTTGCCTCTTGCTACACTTCTGCTTCACATTTTAAGCTCTGGCCTTTTTCTTATAATGTGCAAGACTCTCTCTTGGTTCAGCTCTATGCATATCTATTCCTTTTACCTGCAATGCAGTATCAACCTCTCCACATTTCCTTTCCCCGGCTAACAGCTGCATGATCATCACGCACTTCCTCTGGAAGACAGTCCTTACTCTTGCCTAGCCTTAAATACTTTCCTATGGACTTGAAGAGCATCCTCTTCACTTTCATAATACAAATCATATTTTATTGTGATTATTTATCCATTTCAATGCTTTTCATACTGGGACAAGAGGATGTAATGGTTTTCATGTGAGTTATTTGAGAACTTGGCATTCAATAACCTTTTCTTTAAGTTTTCAACAATCTATAAAATAAACATGTCCTACGTATTCTACAATAGTGGGATGACTGTGCATTTTAGTGCCTAAATTGTAAAAAATATTGAAAAATACATGTATATTAAAATTTACCATCTTAACCATTTTTAAGTGTCCAGTTCAGGGACATCTGGTACATTCCTATTGTTATGCAGTTATCACCTCCATTCCTCTCTGGAACTCATCTTGCAAAACTGAAACTCCATCCTTGTTAAACTAAACAATAACCCTCTATTTTCCCCTCCTCCTAACCCCAGAAAATACCATTCTACTTTCTGACTATAATTTTGAGTATTCTAGGTACCTTGTATAAGTGGAATCATACAGGTGTTTAGCTTTTTATGACTGGCTTATTTCAGTCAGTATAATGCCCTCAAAGATCTCCCAGGTTGGACCATATGTCAGAACTTCCTTCTTTTAAGGCTAATATTCCATTGTATATATGTGCTATATTTTGCTTATCCATTCAACTATCAAGACACACTCTGGTGCTTTCTAGGTTTTAGTTATCTATAAGTGAGAGTTCCTCCAAGACTTTGATTTTTAAATATTTTTTTGGTGTGTGTATATATATTTATTTTATATATATATATACACACACACACACACACACACACACCCCCATATGAATCCCCAGAATATTTCTGGATCATGTGATAATTCTGTCTTTAATATGTTCGAGGAACTACCATCCTGTTCCCATAGAGGCTGTACCATATACATTGCACCAACAGTGCATAAGGTCCCAGTTTCCCCATGTCCTCACAAACACCTGTTGTTTCCTATATTCTTTGATACTAGCCATGCTAATGGGTAAGAATTGCTACTTTTTTGTGGGTTTGATATGTATGTTTTTTCATGTTTTTCTTGTTCATTTATATATCTTCTTTGGAGAAATGTTTAAATACTTCATCCATTTTTGAATCAGGTTGTTTGTTGTTGATTTTCAGGAATTCACTGTACTTTCTGGATTCTTCTCGGATAGATGATTTGCACATCTCCTTTCTCCGAGCTGCCTTTCCACTCGTGATAGTGTCCTTTACATATAAAACTTTAAATGTTTACGAAGTACAATTTGCCTATTTTTTCTTTTGTTACCTGTGCCTTTGGTGTCATAGTTTGTCACTGTCAAGTTCAAAGTGAAGCTTTTGTGCTGTGGTTTTTTCCTATGAGTTTTATAGGTTTAGCTCGGACAGGTTTTTGATTCACTTACAGTTCATTTTTACATATAATGTTACTTGAGAGTCCAACCTCATTCTTTTGCGTGTTGATACCCAATTTTCCGAACATCATTTATTAAAAATATTCTCCTTTCCTCACTGGATGGCTATTTTGCCCTTATCAAAAAATCATTTGACCTTAAGTGGGAGTTCATTTCTCAGCTCTCTATTCTATGACAATTGTTCTGTATTCTATCCATCTGCCAGCATTACACTGTTTTGATTTTCATAGTTTTTGGTTAGTAATTCAATGTCTTCACTAGCAATAGGACTATTTAGATTTTCACTTTCTTCATTAGTCAATTTTTGTAGGTGTTACGTTTCTAGTAATTAGCCCCTTTCGTGTAGGCTATCCAACCCGTTGGCATACAATTATTCGTAGTACTCTCTTGAAATGCTTTTCATTTTTACAAAACTGGTAGTAATGTTTCCACTTTTATTTTTGTTTTAGGAATTTAAGGCTTTTCTCTTCCCGCCTTTGTTAATGAAAAACTTGTCCTGTTTGTTGATCTTTTTAATGAACTGACTTTGATTTCATTGGTTCTGTCTCTTTTATTCTCTATTTCATTTCTCTCCATTGTAGCTCTATTATGTTCTTCCTTCTGCTCATTCTGGGTTTAGTTTGTTGCTCTGTTTCTAATTTGATAAGTTGTCAGGGTGTTGGTTTGAAATCTTTCTTTTTAATGAATGTGAGCATTTATCACTATGAATCTTCCCCTTGCACTGCCCTGTCACCTTCATTTTTGTCTCTAAGTATTTTCTAATTTCACTTATGATTTTTTTCGTTAATCCATGGGTTGTTGAAGCACATGTTTAACTTCTACAAATTCGTGGGGAATTTTCCAGTTTCTCTTCTATTGTTGATTTCTAACTTCATGTCACTACTGGGAAAAACATTTTGCATATCTATCTTTAAAAATCTACTGACTGTGGCCTAACATATGATCTATCCTGGGGAATGTCCTGGGTGCAGTGGGAAAACTGCGCACTCTGCTCTTGTTGGACGTAGTATACTTGCATATATGTATTAGTTTTAATTGGTTTATTGTTCTGCTGAAGTCCCTCATTTTTGTACTTCTGTCTGGTTGTCTTATCCATTTCCGAGAGTAGGGTATCAAAGTCTACAAGAATTACCATGGAATTATTTCCCCCTTGAATTCCCTGAATTACTGCTTTATATATTTTGTAATTAGGCATGTACATTATTTTAGCTACTATTTCTTCTGACCATTTTAGACATTTTATTAACAAATTTCCTTTCCCTCAACCCATTTTTTTTTTGCTTTAAAGTCACGGATATATATTTTTTCACTTTGCCAACTTATGTCTTTTGATTGGAGTGTTTAGTCTATTTAAAGTGATTTCTGATGAGCAGTTCTGTCATTTTGCTATTTGCTTTCTATAGTTAGACTTTTGTTCATCCTTCATATCCTACATTGCTGCCTTCTTTTGTGTTTAGCTGTGTTTTTTGGTAGTGAGATATTTTAATTCTCACTTCATTTATTTTTGTGTATATTCTCTATTTTGTTTATGGTTGCTATGGAAATTACATTAAACATCCTAAAGTTTTAACACTCTATCATGAATTTATACCAGCTGAACTTCACTAACACCCACATATTCTGCTTCTATATGGCTCGAGCCCCACTCCTTTCATCACTATTGTTACTGATATCGCAGAATCACTTCTTGACAGATTATGTGCTCAGAAACAGAAATGTATTTATAATTCATTGCGTTCTTAAATTAGGTAGAAAACAAAATGTGGAGCTTTTAACCTAAGTTACAAAAATACTAGTTTCAAGTCCAGTAATCATTCTTTTCAATGTATCGGTCCCTTTAATGTAAAAAACCAAAGTGAAGTGATGAAGAGTTTTTTACAACAATACTAGTTTTATAAATGCTCGTGTGTCAGCCTTCACTGAGGTCTGTATTTCTTCACAGATCTTCTTCAGGTTACCGGTTTGTGTCCTTTCATTTCACATGCCCTGGAGTGTTTCCTGCAGGGGCAAATTATCAGCTTCCTTCACTCTCTTCTTCTGATCCTGCTATGGTGCAAATGTTGGCTTTCTTTCAGACCAGTCACAGGTCACTTCAGCTCTAGTCACTTTTCTTTAATTTTTTTCCCTCAGATTTGATGATTTACATTGTCCAGTCTTCAAGTTTGCTGATTCATTCTTCTGCCTGTTAAGTTTGCCTTTCAATCTCTATAATAACTTTTTTTCATTTCAGTTATATTTTTCATCTACAGAATCTATTTTTGGCTTCTTTTTAGTCTTCTATCTTTTTACTGACATATCCATTTTGTACACATATTGTTTTCTTGACATCTTCTGTTTTTCCTCAGTTCTTTGAGCATCTTTAAGCTAATTGTTTTAAAATCTTTGTCTAGTAGGTCTGCCATCTGGTTATCCACTGAAGAATTTTGTTCTGGGATTTAATTTTTTTTTTCTTTGAATGAGCTGACCTCTCCTGTTTCTTTGTATGTACTTTAATTCTTTTTGTTTGCTTTTTGAAAACTGGACATTTAAATCTAAGGATGTAGTAGATCTTGAAACAATATTCTCTGTCTTTTGGGGGGGAGTCTTCTGGTTTCTTATCTTCATTTTGCTTTGATTTATTCTTTTTGTTGTTTTTTTAGTATGTGTCCATGTCAAAGATCAGCATGACATGCAAATGTAAGGTTTTTGTATGTCTTTTCTGAACCTGCACCTTTCCTTGACCATGCATGGTGACTTTCTAATTTCCTTTGTATATGTAGTTTTCTTTGAATATCTGTCTCTTTAATGCCTAGTTCCAAAAAGAGAAAAGATAAAAATAAATGGGGAAGAGAAACACTGGCCCTTTAAACTTCTAGACATTTTTTTCAGTCAGAGGGGGAGAGGTTTGAAAATAATGTCAGAGGAGGACATATGCAACAATAGCTGCCCACCTCAGCCTCTGTATTCCTGTGATGAGGAGCAGTGATCACAGATCCCCAGTATCTGTAACAAAGGCACCTTTCTGCCCATTCCAGCTCCTGCAACGTGGGCAAGCTGCTCCCATGAACATATGCGTGGCTACCTGCCATGTGACTGGGGCTAGGGAGTGGGTTGACACTGCTGAACTAAGAGCCGAAGTTGACTAAAATTAACTGAAATTAACTGAAGACATCCCCTGAAAGTTGCAAGCTTTTAAGGACTCCAAATTTTCAAAATAATAATATTAGGCAGATTTTGCTAGTACAATTACTGTTGCTAGATGGGAAAACAGATTCCCGTGTTTCCCACTCCACCCATCTCTTAGAACCCTCCTATTGCACACTCATGCTACAATGTTATTCGAATGGATACCAAATAGTTTGCAGTTTGTCCTGGGAATGAAAATAAAAGTGGTTATACTCCAGACATTTTATTATAAAGAATTTTAAACAGGAAAAGTTTAAAATATTATTGTGACACCTCCTAAAGCTAGTACCTAGATTTAACCATCAACATTTTTGCAAGAGGCTCTACTGAAATACTAATTCTATAAATTCTCAGCTGGGAGATCTTGGGCAATTTGTTTAACCTCCCTGAACTTCAGCTTCCTTGCACAGAAAAGGGGAATAATAAGAGTAGCTACTTTCTGTATTGCTACAAAGCTGGCACGATAGCATTTGTGCAGATCAGCTAACATAGGACCAGGCACAAGATTGATATTCAGCCAGTGTAAGCTACAATAATTAGCATCTGCTGGATGAATGAAAGACAGCATAACGGTGCTCCTCAGGATGGTCCCAAAGAACGTTCACATCTACATTTCAGCAGTTGCATATAAGACAGTGGTAAACTTATTTTTGTAAACATGAAAAGTTTTTCTTAATAGCTACATCAAATGTACCTACCTAAGAATTATTGATTACTATTCTGGTTATTGCAATGAAAGAATGTTTCCAGGATACTCTTTGGATTGCTTTCATAAAAACAATAAAAAAAGACAATATAGGGGAAATGCTGTTTGTTCTGATTTATCGATTTTTAGTGTAACTTCTGACCCCAAGTGCTAGTTGTCTGCTGGAGCCCAGAGGGAAACAGGTGAAGGGCCGGACTAGGTGAGACAGGAAGTAGAGGAACCCTGGAACCACCCTGCCAACTCGCCTCTTGCTCTCTGCAGGCTCCGTCCTGTCCCTGAGGAGGCCAAGGGCATATGTTCAGGTTAGGGGAGGAGGGGAGGAGGGGAGGTGTTAAGTAGGTCCAGGTGGGAGTCTTTGAGACAAACTGGCTTTTCTCCAGCTTCAGACCTTGCTCATATGCTTTCTACAGCTGCTTAAGCCACAGCTGGTGTGTTCTCTCTTGTCCAAGAATGGTTTGGACTACTCCTAAAATTTAAAGTGACTGATTTTAAAAACCATGAGAAAGATACACTTTGTTAATGGGACAAAAAGCAAAAGATTTCAGTGGGCTAGAATCTCTAAACCAGTGGTGTCCGTCCCGCCACCCGGGGGCCACATGCAGGTTATTTGAGGACTGTTTTGTTTATCTGTGGTGTCGGATATCCTGAAAAGTATGCACGGACCCTTTCTTTTGTTCATCAGCTTCAGTTAGTGTTTGTGTATTTCCTGTGTGGACCAAGACAACTTTTATTCTTCCAATGTGTGGCAGAAAAGAAGAAAGGTTGAACACCCCTGCTGAAAACCATTTTAGATACAATAACCACCAAACTCTTAACCTGTAATACTGACAAATTGGGCTGCGCCACAGTCTAGAAGGGGCACATTGTATCTGAGGTCTGGAATCAAGTTCTCATGTCAACTCTACCCTTCTCTCATGTGGCCCTTGGCTATGTCATGTTATATCTTTGGGTTAAATATGTCTTTATGCTCACATTCCTTCATAGATCTTATTCAGTTTAAAAATATTGCGATAAGTGAATTGAATCTTAGGTTTTTGAAGCTACACAGCTATAAAATCAGTTTTCCTTTCTCTCTCCTTATGGTGAATAAGGATTAATGAAAAATGCCAAATGTACTGAATATTTTAAATACTGGTAGGCTCCTCCAAGATGTTAACATTGTATTTAAATATATTTTTAAAAGTTACTTTTGTAATATGGTGGATGTTATTATATATATACATATATAATATATACACACACATACATATACCTATTGATTTATATTACTAATTTAAATACTTTCTGAATTATTTAGAAAAATATTTTAAACTCAAATTCATGGAATTAAAAAAAAAAAAAAGACCTTTGTTGTCAATTCCAAGAAACCCAGTTCTGAAAAGTTTTCAAATGTTAGTGAAGGCTTTTTTAGGTTACTTGAATGCACCTGCTTGATCAGACCTTCAACAAAGTATTTACATTGGCAAATTTGTAATTTATGAATAAATAAGAAGTTGGATCCCGAGAAACTGGAATAATAAGCTCAATGCCTTAAAGTCTGTATGCAAGGCCTGTGTGTAGTTTCTACCAAACTTCTGCAAAATTAATTTCGGCCAGTCCAAGTGCTTGGGATATAAGAGGATGGCTGCATACAGAGACCTTTTTCACACATTGCTGCCACCGTCAGTGGTTCTTTTCTGTTAGCTCTCTTGGCAGGTCAGCAGGCCCTCAAGAGGGTCCTAGGTAAACTTCTTTCAGATGTGTGTGTGTGCGCGTGTGTGCAAGTGTGTGTCTGTGTGTGCACTGAGCCAGTGGACGGCTACCCATCCACCCTCCCATCAAAACGCTTTCCCTTGGATGAACAATCCTGCTCTGTGAGTGTTCTGCAGGTGTCTCGGGGTGTCAGCTGGCCTCTGTTTATTATTCGTGTGCTGTGTGCAGGGAGGCCAAGCTGGCCATCAGTAACAACTCTCTGCAAATGGGTCAAGGAAATGAAAATAAAGCCGGTGCAGCAGGACGTTTAGGGTCTGGGGTTTTGCTGGCAAACACCGCCTGGGTTGCTCTTGAGGTGCTACTTTAAAATTGCTACTTGTTTGCCTTGGAGGAGACTTCACATGGCGAGGCCCTGTGAGATTTGAGAAGGGGGGGCAGCTGGGAGCAGGTGTGCTGGTTTTTCATTTTCACTTTTACCAGAAGAACACATCTTCTGCTCAGTTCTGAAGCATTTCTCTTCTTCAGAAGCTTGTTTGTATAATTTGTTTTCCCAAAGTGGGGGACAAGGGGTTATTATTAAAGTTAGGAATCATTTGCATGATTTTGAACTATTTTGTTTTTTAAATCTATTAATCATGGTTGAATAAGAAGAAACAAACACCTTTTAAAACTGGAAAACTTTTTCTCCTCTACTTACATTTTCAGTGACCCAAGAATTGGAACAGAACTTTCTTACTAAGACTGCTCTGTGATGACTTTCCAAATACCATTTAACGGAATGGACACTGGTTTATTTAGTAGGCTCTCTCAGTAAAGTGTATATTAAGTTTAATATCTTTTTACTTACATATTTCAACATAAATAAAGAATAGAATTGGAATATTCCTGATACAAAGAAGTAATGAACAGATATTGGTGATGGATATTCTAATTACTCTGACAAGTTTAATATCTGAATCACAATATTCAAAAACAACTTCTGCTGAAGAAATTGCTAGTTTGTAGAAGTTACTTGGCATAACTGTTTTATGACAAATATGCTTTGTGATCATCTTTGCATTCTACACTAAAGGAATCTAGTGAAGTCAGAAGTGGTTCAAGATTATTACTCTGAGAAGTCTTTAAATAGTTTTTAGGTGCCTAAAAATCTTCCCTCCGCAGAATGACATTTGTCAATCATAATGGCGGCTTATACTCTTTTAGAAGTTGCTATTGATCATATTCCTAAAACCTGTGAGAAATCATATAACATATTTATTCATTCACTTGCTCTCCCAGTCAATGAGCATTCTGTGAGCCACTTATGTGTCCTGTGCAATTTTGCTGGCAAAGAAGTAAGACACCAACAGAATGATTCTGCTCATCCAGCCCCTGTCTACCCACCCACCACACTGACCCATGGCAACCAGAAGCCTCCTTTTAAAACGTGAATTTGTTTAAATTGCTCCTTTACTTAAAACTACTGCATTTATGGGTCGATGGGCACTTGGGCTTCTTCCATGACTTGGCAATTACGAATTGAGCTGCAATGAACAATCTAGTGCAAATATCCAGAATACTATGCGGCATTAAAAAAACATGGAGACTTGACCTGTTTTATGTTTACATGGATGGAGCTGGAAAATATTCTTCTTAGTAAAGTCTCCCAGGAATGGAAGAAAAAAAAAACCAATGTACTCAGTACTCTATGAAACCACTTTATAATCACTCACACTTTCATATGAAAGATGAATCACAACTATAGCCCATGATGGAGGAGGGAAGGGGAGGTGGAGGAGAAGGGAAGAGGGTGGGCCTATAGAGGGAGGGTTAGTAGGGGAACCACACCTATGGAGCATATTGCAAGTACAAGTTGGATCTATCAGGTGTAGAACACAAATGTCTTAGTAACACTGTACACTGTAATTGGGTAAATGAGGCGAAGGCTATGTTGATTAGTTGGATGTAAACACTCAAATTTGTACAAATAATCAACACATTGAATCCCATAATGGCATAAACATATTCATGATGTATGTACAAATGACTTAATAAAAATAAACAAATAAATTGCACTGAAAAAAAAAAAAAACTACTGCAATCCCCTTTGAGACCTTTCTGACTCATCTGCTCCTTCCCCTCTCCCCTCCGCCTTGCTCTACCCCTGCCCGACTCCACACTGGCCTTCCTGCTGTTATACACACACACACACACACACACACACACACACACACGGAGCATCTGCCCCAAACACTTGCACTGCAGGTTAGAGATGGCTTTTTCTCTGTTATGTCCTTCTCTCCTTTACTGCTGACCTGA
>NW_003852434.1:8582399-8597796 GCF_000181295.1 Otolemur garnettii
TTTTTTTTTTTTTTTTTTTTTCTGTATGAAGTTTCCTGAGGGCAGATTTTCTGCTGTTTCATTTTTCTCTCTTGTATTCTCTGTGCCTAGAACACTTCTCCCTATAGCTTAAATTCAATATTTGTTCAATGAATAAGGACCTGGTCTTTTGTCTAATTAGAAAGAGAGGTATGTGGAAGAAATAATCATACTATGACTATTTGTACTGTTATGTTACAAGACGCTGTAGATATCATAAACCTGTCTACATTGCTTTAAATGCAAGTTACCGATATGTAAATCCACATGATACAAGTATTAAATCAAGGAAGGTAACATTTGTGTCAAGATTTCATATTTCATTAATATTTCTTGTGGCTGCTATGGGTGTACCCATTACATGGTGTACATGTGTGTACACATGGTGTACCCATGAAAATGGATGTACCCATTTTCATCTGTAATTATTATAGCATTTTTCAAACTCTCTGGAGACCAAAATTGAAAACAACAACAAAAAAAGGAGAGAGAGGGATGGAGGGAGAAAGGGAGAACTCTTAGTTTTTCTAGAGTATGCAACTATTTCTCATGATTGTGTGTGTGTGTGTGAACTCTGCTTGGAAGTCTGTAATTAATCTTAGCTGTGAAAACAGAGCTTTTTAGAAGATCTGTGAAAGGCTAAGAGCAAGTTGTTGACAACCTTGCTCTATTTGTTTTTGTCCATTTTAGATTAAGATCTCACAGTACGTACTGTAGCAAAAAGCTTCTTTGGTTTTCATGAATTGGGATGTTCCCCCATAGATCTTTTCAGTTAGGGACGTAGAAAACAAGTTCTTAGAATTGGTGCTCACAGAGATCAGTACTATAACCTCAACATCAACAATTCCATCACAGACCTGCTTACTCTTTTCATAAATTATATAATTTTTCCTTTACATCAGCTATTTTTTTTCCTTTTGCCTTTTCTAGAAATTAAGTGAATTTTGACCCTTTACCTGGCTTATTTGACTTGAAAATTTACTTATTTCTTGTGGACATGGTTAGTTCTTGAGTATTATGTTTATCTGAGGCTGGTCTCTTAACAGTGTCCAAAACAAACTGGTTAATTAGATCTCTTCTTTCAACTAACACTCTTAACACTCCTAACCAGAAGTCCTAGATCTTCTGCATTCATCTGACAAGACTTGACCTTCAGTACCCAGTACTTTTGTTATGGAGGCTATTTCAAAAACTGCCTGTGACTCATCCGAAGCGTGCACATAGAGATAGTTTTACACACTCAATTCTTTGTTGCTTCTGACACAGCATCTATCATCCCTGCTTGGAGGCTTCTTAACCCTGCATAGCTCCTCCTGCTACCCGAGGATCGAGTGCTCTAGCATTATCATCATCAGCTTCCTCTTGTTACATACTAAATCAATTTCATATACAATGACTTCCTAATATACTTAAATAAAAAGATCATATTTATCTAGTTCTCCACACATTGCAAACATGTGGCAATCCTTTTAAGTGGTCAGTTGTCTCAACCTGAGTTACACACACATACTATTCAAACTCCACTTGTAACGCTGTGAAGTTAAAGGCTTTTCTTTTCCCTCGTAGCCTCTATGAAAGAGATGCTTTCCACTCACCTCCATTCAGTGTGCTTCAGCAGGTAGGGTATTTCTGATGCTATTCCTGCTTAAGGATTCTGCTTGGATGATTCTAACACCATGTTGAGGTGAATAGTATGTTTCCAGGGCCCCGGGGTGACATTTTAATGTGACAACTCTTTATTGTAAGTGCCTTATAGCAAATTTTTATCACTGTGCTACAAATATTTTGGGTTTTTTTTGTTTGTTTGTTTGTTTGAGAGAGAGTCTCACTTTGTTGCCCTCAGTAGAGTGCTGTGGTGTCACAGCTCATAGCAACCTTCAGCTCTCGGGCTTAAGTGATTCTCTTGCCTCAGTCTCCCAAGTAGCTGGGACTACAGGTGCCAGCCACAATGTCCAGCTATTTTTCTGTTGCACTTGTTTAGCTGGCCTGGGCCAGGTTGGAACCTGCCACCCTCGGTGTATGTGGCTGGTGCCGTAACCACTGTGCTATGGGTGCCGAGCCGCAAATCTCTGTTTTGATCACTGTCCTCTCTTTGATCTGCTTTACCAAGTACAGCAAATTATTATACATCTAGATTTTATGTGGGGAGGTAACAGGGATTTGGTAAACTAATTCCTTATATTCCCTTGAAAGAATGTAAGAATGACACATAGAAGATAAATGTGAAAATGTCTGTGAAAGCATAGCACAGCAACTAACACATGAATAAAATAAGTTATAAGTGGTTAGAATAGTCACTGCACTAAAGGCATCATTTTATGAAAAAAAACAATAAAGCATCAGTGTGGGTAAATATAAAGAAAATTATGAGGCTTCAATAACTACTAGTGTGGTAATACCAATAATGTTACCAGATAGAGCAAGAGAACTAAATGTTAATATAATATCGCAGACCCAAGACAGACAAGATAATTTATTACCCCAAAAGCAGCATTTCAAAGAAGCAGTGGAAGGACAGTCTATTCAATAAAATCTCTTGGAAAAAATTGGAAAATTACACCAAATAAAAAAATACAAAACCAAAAATAATTACTTTCTAAAATCAAAATAGATTGTATTACATATTGATTAAAGATTACTAAGACATAAAACTATAACTGTAAAAGCACTAGAAGAAAACAATGGTGTTAGAATGACCTTGGAGTGGCTGTGAACATGCTGAACATGTCCCCAAAGAGACATGGGGAAAATCATCCCATCACGAATAGTTTCTCTTTAACTTCTATTTTAAAACATAGGTACAATTAAGAGGGGCAAAGAATAATTTGGGGAAAAAGCATCACAAACCTACATACATAAATGCTTTTGAATAAGAAAGAATTTTAATTGCATACTAAGTGCCAGGTTTATCCTAAACGCAAATCATGAGTGGTGCCTGCTCTCATAAAGCATTCTAAGGGAATTAAAGCA
The DNA here is from genome assembly GCF_000181295.1 of Otolemur garnettii. Classification (NCBI taxonomy): domain Eukaryota; kingdom Metazoa; phylum Chordata; class Mammalia; order Primates; family Galagidae; genus Otolemur; species Otolemur garnettii. The sequence goes on from NW_003852434.1 coordinate 8,585,388, forward strand.
CTTCTTATTTTATTAAACAGATATCCATACAAATGGATATCCAGTTAGAATCTGTCATAAGATCTGTGAAAAAAGATAACACAAAGAGAAAAGGTACAATACCAAGGGAATCTACTTTGCATTTTGGAGTGTAAAGGACGACATTAAGTTAGTTGTAGTAGTAATGAAATTTTAATGTACTTATATTACAATCATAAAACCAATTAATTCTAGTTTATTCATGTATCAATATTTCTAAAACACAATATATGAGATTTTTCATATCAAATATGTTATCATCTTTCAGTTCTTATATTAATATACTAAGTATTATATGCTTTTTTTTTCTGTCAAAGACCATTTATTGAACCCCTACTTGTTATGGCTGTGGTGCAAAGAATCAGACACCAGGGCTGCTACAAAAACGGTTAGCATGTAGCAGGGAATAAAATGAGGTAGGAAAATATATCAGTACAGTCAGCTGTCAAATATATCACACGGCTAAGACATGTTATAGAATCCAGAGCAGGGACAGATACTATCTTGCTCAAGATTCATAAAATCGGGAAAGATATGTAACATAGTCTTACAATTAATGCTTTTAAAGAGCTATATTTCATTTCTTTAAAGAAGCATAAATCTCCAATAATATAAACATAACTCACTGACACCATGTGCCACACCCAGTTTTCTACATTTAAACTACTTTAGCAATTTAATAATAATAAAGAAGTTCAACAGTTAGGAATATGTATAAATATATACATGATCTTTTTCATATGCAAAATTTCAAGGTCAATTTAAAGCAATGATAACAATTGTAACACAAATAGCCAGAGCAAAACTAAGCTGGCTCATGAACTTTGAATTCCATATAAACTTTCTTCAACAAGGCAAACCAGAAAAGGTTGGGCTAGTGTAAGAGTGTGAAGTATCCAGCAGTTATTCAAGGCAAACTGCATCACCAACCCGCAAATGACAACATGATTAATTATATAAATGAAGTCTACCAAAGCAAGATTAATGTTCATTTCTGCAAATATGTATTATATTCTCAATATGTAAAGAATTCTTCAATTTAAAACAAAAACTGCATTTAACTCAACAGAAAAAAAATGGACCAGCAAATTAACATGTTGCTCAGAAGGAAAATTCACAAATACTTAATAAACTTATAAAAATATTCAACCTTATTTGTTATTAAAAAATGAAGTCAAAACAAGATGTATTTTCTGGCTTAAATTGGTATCATAAAGGGTACCTTCTAAAGGCACTCAAACACATCTGGTTGGCAAATTAGTGGAATCTTTCTGACAGGAAATTGAGCAATAAGGACCTTAAATTTGTGCGTGTTTTTTGCTCCAGGAATTCTATACTGAGAAATGTGTTCTAAGAAGATTATCATGAATCTGAGCTGACATGTATGGAGAAGGATGTTTTCTGCAGAATCATTTTCATAGCTGAAGTTTTCAACAACAGGCCATTAAAACATACAGTGCCTTCTTTCATTGAACCTTATACAGTGGTTCAAAAGAATATAAAGATATTTATATTTTATTATGATGAAATAGAGATCATGATGCATTTTCATTAAATGGTTTTATTTTTGTAACAAAACTATACATACATGAAAAATATTAATTGTACTATATTTATGAACCTATTTATTTAAAAGTATTTTTGCTTTTCTTCTATATTTTTTGCATTTTCTTATCTTCTTGAATTTATGAAATTTTCCCTTAATGATGTGAATAAAGGGAACGAACTCACTTTAACGTAATTCATAAAAGCATGAGATACATAACACTCCAGTTTATTTTCACTGAGAAATACAGCTGACGTGAACAAGGTATCTAGGTCATTTTCTGTAAAATTGGAAAAACCTTTCTGTGAAACAAAATTAATACTAGAAGTTTTCTTGATTTGCATTGCATTGGGGGAAAAAAGTGATGGTATTAAAAGATAGTAAAAGATAGTACTTTCCAATTGCGATAGTTCCATCATACTGGTTTTATATTAGGGAAATTCATTTTCCTTCACTGAAGAAGAAACACTAATAAGTTCTTTCTCCTCAAAAATGTTTCCAGACTTGATGTTTACCTTTGTTAGAGTCCCCATGTTGATTCTGTACATTTGGAGGAATCTTATCTGTAACTATTTACAAACTTGCTGCCAGAGTAAACGGTTCTTGGGGAAATTTTGCATGTAATTCATATGATTTTTTTATTCCAAATACAGTATCTTTTTTTAATCTTGTTTTTGAATTTTGCAATATTCTATTAATTTTTTAACTTCACAAGTTTCTTTGTAGAAACGGATTCTCAAATATTAGTCTGATGATACATATGATTTTCTTTTTCTAGATTCAAGATATTTTTTATTGATGAAATCACCTTTGGAAAGTAGCAAAATCTTAATTGTTTTTTAGTGTTACAAGTATTGCAAAAAATCATTCACTTTGCAGTCCTCTACCCCCATTCTATATTTTAGTTCAATTCATATAATAGAGGAAAACATTACTAAACATTTAGGGTATACATTTCTAGCTCTTTGCCTAATGCAATTACCTTTATACATAATGCTTAAACAGAACTGTGAAAATAATTCATATAGTATTCTGCTACTTTCTTTATTCTTATGCTTGGCTTGGAGAACATTTCAGGACCCCTCAGTATGCTTATAACAAACTGATGACTATAGCATGTGTTTTACAGATAAATTTAATTAATTCGTATTTGTTATAATTAATATTGTTTGCTACCTTATTTTCCTGCCATTTAGTAATCAAGGCCACTTGATTAGCACCTTACTATTACTTCTTAAGTTCTTTCAAGACTCACCACTGTTAATTGTATTTGGTGCCATCCTCTTTTGGAATTTATTTCAACAATAAATTCACGTAACAAGAAGGGCTTGCTGTTAGTGACTTTGAGACTTAACTCTAAAAATTGTCTCTTTTGAGAAAATTGCTTCATATTTGATTACTAGTTTGGCTGAGTCTAGCTTTCCAGATTGAAAACTGTCTTTTTTTAGAAGATACAGGAGACGAGAGTTTCCCCATCGTATTCCACTATCCAATGCTGCTGCTGAGAAAGTTGGAAATTACATGATTGTTTTCATATATTACCTGCTGTACAGATATAGATGGTTTTAGAATTTTCTTGTAGCTTGGAAGATATGTAAATATTTGTGAAAACAGGAAATAAATATGTACATGTGTGTGTTTATGTGTATGCTTTGAATTTTTGGAATTTTTTTTCTATTTCTTTAATTATTTCCCTGAATTTTTTTAGTCCTATTCTTTGTAACTCCTATTGGACAAATGGTAGTACTTATCAATTTAACTTTTATTCTTCAGTTTTTTGTTATTTTCCATCTCTGTGTTTTTTATGTGGTACCTTTTGGAGATTAGTTTGATCTTCTAGCTCATTAATTCATCTCTCTGGTTTGCACTTAAACCTGTATGTATCAATTTGTATTATTTAGATGCTCGCAGATGTCAGTTAGGGTTTAGTTTTGCACTCTAGTTTGTTGAAGCAAAAAAAAAAAGTATATATATATATACATTTATATACATATATATTCCATTTATATAATATATAATATATATTCCATATGTATATTCCATTATATATATAATCCCATATGATTCTGTAAACATTATATAAATATATATGTATATATATATAGGATTAGATGTTTACAGACTCATTTGTAGGCTGAGAGGGGGGTTTGGTTTTGTATTTTAGTTAGTTAAAGCAAAAAAAAGTATGTATATATACATTTATATACATATATATTCCATTTATATAATATATATTCCATACATATGTTCCATTTTATATATATATATATAATCCCATATGATTCTGTAAATAATCCCATACATTAATTATATATAATGGAATTATAATATATGGGATTAGATCTAATTTAATTAATTATATATATAATGGAATAATAATATATGGGATTCGATGTTCACAGAATCATTTGCAGGCTGAGAGGAGGGCCTGACAGGACTAGCCGGGCAGGGCCCTGCTGCCTCTGTCACTGTAAGGAATCTGCCATTGTGATTGCTGGGCTCCAGGTCCAAATGTGTCAGCCACAAACCAGGGACAAGATGCCATTATATTCTCCTCTGGCTACAAGACCATGCAGCCTAGGCCTGACATGTACCAATAAACAGATGTCACATGCCACTTCTGAAGGTCCATGAAGCCAGAAAACAGACACTTGGACTTCTGCTGGGGCTGCCATCAAAAAGCCAAAGGCCTCCTTGATGGTGCCTGCCAGGGGACACAACAAAAACCAGCTGTGGGGGAGCTTCCACCTCAGTCTGTCCTCTGCATTCCACGTCCCACACCCAGTGCCTCTGAAGAAACTAGGGAGGTCCCCCACAAAACCCCGGAGGTAGTAAGTTTTGAGAAATACAGATTCCCCTTCTGTAGCGTGTGCCAGGGTACACTGCTACACAGAGGAGCTGGGACAGAGCTGAGTCAAAGAGTAAATTATGCTATACACATTGTATTTTTAATTTTGAAAATGTCTGCTTCTTTTCCATAATATCCTAGCTTTGTTTTATAGGTGGAATAACTTCTCCACTTTAAATATATTGAATTCTAATTTTAAAGTTTTTTTTTTTTCTCTTTTTGCTGTTAACTCTTTTTGGTTCCTTAATCTTCTATTTTATTTGTTTGGTTTGGTATTTCTCTTTGGCTTTTGGTTTTCATGAAATGTTTGGTGAGTTTGGTTTATTTGTTCACATTTGCACTTAATAGTTGAAGGTTGCCTTTGTTGAATGTAGAGCTGATGCATTGGCCAAAGTCTTGTGACTGCTGTGTGTGCACACGTGTGTGCATGTGTGTGTACGCGCGTTGTGTGTGTGCACATGTGCAGAATGCACGGAGATTTTTAGGTAGCCTGTTTGGGGGACTTACATCCCTTTGGACAGTCCTCAGATATATGGGTCAGAATTGTCAACACAGGCTTTATGCGGGGAGCCAGTTCTGTTCCTTAATTCTTTTCTCATCCCTGACACTCCTTGTGGAAATGAGGAGCCATTTCAGACTTTACAGGCCTTATTTTTCTGTTGCCGATTTTTGCTTGGAAATTCCTCTCAGCAAAACTCTTTTAATTTGTTAAAAATAAAAAAAAGGAAACAAAGAATTTTTTAACATTTGTTTTAAATTAATAGCTGAAAGCAAGGGAAAATGACTAATTTTGCTAAGTACTCCAAGGAAATATTTTAAATCACATACTCAAAATTAAAATTAGTCAGAGACATTAAACTCATTCCCAAATCACAGGGAGTCTTAGACAAGAAAAGAATCTTGAACACAAAACCCACTGGGGAGCTGATTTCTCGCATACTTTTCTGTGGGATTTATGCTCTGTCCCAGTATTTCTCTCTCACTGAAACCATCTAAAGGCCTTCAAAATCCTCTGTGAACATGGAGAAACGCGTCTCTTGTGGCTCCCCTAATGACATGATAACACTCACGTCCATCTGTATTGGATCCCAAGTGCCAATATCAAGTGCACATCCCGAGCACGGAAAGGTGCACGTGGTTTTGACAAGTTTGCAGGTTGCTGAGTAACACGTGTGAATGTCTCAACAAACGTTTTAAAAGGAAAGAACCTAATTAGCTCGCTTGTTTAAGGGAAGTGATGAAGTGTAACGGAGCTCAACCTGTTCCAACACCCTTTCCAAAGCTTTAAGAATTCGTGTCCTACATCTTAAGGTTTTAGGAAAGAGCAATGACAGAGACGTAAAAAGAAAAATTATTATACTAAATGAAACTTCCCAGTAGTTTTGATATGCTAACTTTACATAGTTACAAAATTAAAATCAAACGTAGCCTATATTTACTTAGCAATAACAATACTACTTCAGAAAACAGATCAAAGTGATGTCACAATAAGTTTAGGACTTTCAAATACTCCATCAAAATTTGCTATTTTTTTTTCCTTTTCTGGGCAAGAAATTATATCAAATTTTTTGCTACATTAGGATTTGGCTTTAAATCTATACTTTTATGTCTAGCAATGATTTGATGGTGTTATTTTTATTTTTCTTAAAATATCTATTATGGCTATTTACATATGTATTTCCCCCAAAAAATATTAATGTGAAAATAAACCCAAGTTTTCTAAATTTCTAAATTCTACATAAATTAAGTCTTCATTCGCATAGGTTCTGTATCATACAGTACAGACTACAGTATAGTCTAAGAGCCATTTTATTTACAAGCCCAGAAGTCTTGGACCACATACCTACCTCGAATCATTATATTAGGATCAACAGAAAAGGATGTCCTTTCCATAAATGCATATGGAGAAATACTTTGCCTCATTGTTTAACATCTTATTTATGACCCTCCTTGACTTGTATAAAAATTCTTTGAAGAATTTGATGTGGCTTTAAGAACAGACATCTAAACTGATAATTTCCTTTGCTTTTAGAAATTTGCCTTTCATAAATCTAGTTGTTCCTTGATAGAATATTGTTTCTAAACTTCCTATGACAGAGACCCAAACCAGTGATTTGTCTCATATATTTAATGACATTCTCAACTTTAATAAGCATTTTTCTCTGTGCTAATAAGAACACTTTCCTTGCTTATATGGATTTTTATATGCACATCAACATTTATGCATACTGGCATAAAAAGCACTTGATATGTCAGTATATTTTAATATATGAAGAAAGAGTTGCAAATTTTTCTTATATTAAATTAAAACTCAGCATCCAGCAGAAGTAACGCCCTTTCTGTTTGAGTGTGAGCAAGGTTATGTTACAGAATCACATGCAAATAATGCACATTCCAAATAACACCCCGGTGTGAGCCAGTAATCCACACCAATCTTTTATTATGAAATCCTAAGCATGTAATTCTGTTACATAACATCACACTCAAGCACAAAAGGGTGTTACTTCTGTTGGAGACTGTATTTTCAAGATTTAAAGCAATACAGGCAGTACCCAAGTTATAAACATCAATTTACATACAACTCACACTTACAAACAGTAGCTATTACAGTAAGTCCCCAAGTTATAAACATCCAATGGTGTACAACTTGCACTTACAAACGGGGGCTATTACAGGTAATAGATGATCGTACCTGTTCCAACTTACATGCAGATTCAATCTAAGACCAAACCAGAGAAGCTATCTCCTTTGTAACCCGGGGTGATTGGCAAGTTCTTACCTAACGTGCACTATGTGAGGGCATTCCACACTTCCCTGGGGTGAAGGGCTCAACTACAACTTGAACTTCTCCTTAGAAATGAAAATAATGATTTAATATTTTCTGAAAATTGATTGATAGAATACTGTGGTGGAAAATAATACTCCATATGAAATTTAAACAATCTTTCTCAAGAAATGGCTGTAGACTTCAGTAAGGATGCCTAAAAATTGTATGAGGGATGTTGTTAGAGCCAAATGTGAAACAGGAAACCAACATGGCCAGCATGAATTGCAGGGAGTAATATACAAATCTCAACCATATTATAGCCAGGCTTATTATAAGATAATCTGAAAATTATTTATGTCAACTCTGATCAACTAAAGCATTTTCTCCATAGCCTTTACATTTTAAATATGAATGCTCCGTTTTTTTCTAAGAGAATATTTTTGAAAACAATGTGACTGTTGATGCTAATTTGCTAATTGACCACACTGGGCGTCTGCACTAGACCTCAAGGTCTAGATTAAATCATAAAGCTCAAAATGTTTTCACGACTCCATAGTGTCTTGAAAGTAGCAGGTGGTTCAATCAACATTTACTAAGTAAATAAAGGGAATACAGGAAAGCACATTTCATAACACATGTTAGTGTTTCCACCGCTTTTCTGGAGCTTCCTTCTTTATCTTAAGTATAATTTCATAATGGAAGTTTTCCTTATTCAGCCCCAGGATCAGGGAGGAGATTCTCTTGTGTGTAATGTTAGCCATCTGCACACACCTCTATCAAAACACTTGTCACCTGTATTTTAACTGTGCTGATAAATCCACCCACACCTGCATTCTTACTGGGGAAGGGACTGAGTCTGCCAGAGAAGCTCGGACACTTAAGAGGTGATCAAAATTCAAGAAGAATGAAAGACGGTTCACTCCAGCTGAATCACTGGTAGACTTCTCTTACTGGGTACAGATTATAGACACTGTTCACCATTGTTACAAACTTAATTTCTGGAATTTTAGAATATATGAATACCTTACTCTTTGTCCCATTAAAAAAAAACTTCATCTCCCACTTCACTCTTGCAAACTCCTTTCATAGGACCATTTTGTTCCTTTGCTTCCTTTTTGACAAAATCCTTCCTGAAGCTCATGTCTCTTTGTATATTGCATTTTACTGATTTCCTGCCTTGCCCTAACATCCCCATTTTATTCCTGATTTCTTCAATCCCCATCCCTGCCTCCCTCTGTGTGTTTCGTTGTGTTTTCACATCTGCCCTCCTTTTTGCCCATTTCTGGCTCTGCGCCTTCAGTAAATTAACCCCCTCCCCCAAGTTTCAAGTGTCAGATGCCTTATCTTCCATCTTTGAAGTCTTTTACAACCACCTCTCAGGAATGCAGCGTCTCTGACTCACTGCCCTTTGAACACAAAGCAGACACAACCGACTGAGTGTTGGTAGGTGTTTCTCTGAGTGACCACACATTTGTGAGTCAATCAGCTGTGGTAAAAGGAACACTCTGCAGCTGCAGAACAGAGTAAACCAGCCAGGCCGTTACAGAGACCAAACCCTGGCCTTGGCCATGTCCTTCAAGCACTAATTATTAACGATTCAGTGAAACAATCACCAACACACTCATCACATTAAGTAGATGGCAAATTTGGGTTATATGTTTTTAATCATGCAAATATTTTTATCTAATGAATTAATGTGACAAGCAAATTATTACCAAAGCTGATCACAATTTATACAACAAAATCACGTGTTAAAGAATAACTATACTATGGTGGCTATAGGTTAAATGCAGTATTTGTATTTGTTTGGGCATACAGTACATTTTTGCAGTGAATATTAGGTGCATGTGTTTCTGGGTATCAGTGTATCATGGTAGCATGTTACAGTTTTAAATACCCAACTCATGTATTAGAACTATCTTGCTAAAGGTCATCATAATTTAAGTGAATTATTTTTGTAACATTTTTTCTATAAATGCACAGAATCAGATTATTCATAAAGTTCAGAGGGTAGTTAAGATGAATCAATTAGCATTTATCATAATCCACAGTACTGAATTTTCTGCAAGAGGTATAAAAATATGTTGGGTTAAGTTTTCACTCCTCTAACAAAGTTTATATTCTTGCTGTGGAGACAAGACCATCGCTAGTACAAACCAGCAAGGTAAGACGGCAAGGACCAAATGAGCAGGGCAGCGGCACAGCTTAGTAAAGGCTCAGCACAGGGCATGTCTGTATCGGGCTGGAGTGACTTTAATCAGTGAAAGTTTCCCCACATACGCGGGAGTGGATGATTCTCACAGGTTATTAAGTGTAAAATGTCCGATTTCAATTTCCTTAAGTATTAAGTTTGACGGTTGATATCTCGATGTTTCACCTTGATATTTCTTGTTTTATTCTTATTGTGAAGATACACCCTCGTTCTTTCAAACACATGGTTCGGCTGGTGATTATCATTCACATTTTTTTAAAGAGCAGTGTTTGTGAAACCATAGATAAGTCAAAAATGTGTGTTATTTTTAGTGTCCCCATCCCCAGAATAGCGTTCATTGTGCTATATTTTTTAAAATATCATGGTTTTACAGGGTACACATAGTTTTCATTTGGTTATGAGTTCTGTCGTAGAACCAGTGCAGTACAGACTACTTGAAATAGCAAGGAAGTGTTTGGGAAGGATGTGGTAAAGTATCTCCATGGTGTGAGGAGTTCCATTCTGGTCATGTTAATCCTGAAAATGAGCCACATGGCTGACCTGAGACCAATGAGGATAATGAGGAGCTGAAAATTGTAGTGGAAGAGAATCCATCTCAACCTATCTGTGACTTAGTGGCAAGGTCTGACTTAACTATTCTAACAATATTGGACCATTTGAAACAAAGTGGCAAGGCCAAGAAGCTGGATAGAGGGGTTGGTTCCACGTGAGTTATATGAGTGTCAGAAGAATCATCTTGGAGCTTGCCTCTCTCTACTGTCTGGATATAAAGACACTGTGTTGTTACATGTGATTTTAAAAAATGGGTTCTTTTTGACAATAGTAAGCATTTGCACAATGGTTGCATAAAAATGAAATGCCAAGACACAATCCAAAACTGACTATTCCTTTAAAAAAAGGCTACTACACAGCAGTGTCTGCCTGGGGGTCCAACACTGGTACTATCCACTACGGCTTCATGGAACCTGGTCTGACAATTTCACTGGATGTCTCCTGCAACAAACCGGATGAAATGATGAGGACAGTTATGATTAAGCAGCCAAGACTGGTCAACAGAAGCCCCCGATCCTCCTGCAGGTCAAGGATTGCTCATATGTTGCACAAAGAACACTGTTTAACCTCCAGAAGCCGGACTTGGAAACTCTCTCTCATCCACTGTTTTCACCAGACCCTGCACCAACTTACTACAATTTCTTCCAGGCTTTGGACCACTGCTTGCAAAGAAAAATATTCAGTTCTCAACAAGCTGTGGAAAACTCCTTTCACGATTTCACGGACACTGGCTCTCCAGGCTTCTTTGCTGCTGGCATAAACAAGCTACCACTAAGTGGCAAAACCGTGTCAACAGTTTAGGTGCATACTTTGATTAATTGTACTGCTTCTTGTTTGAGAAAGAATAAGCTAAACTTTTGATTCAAAATAGGACGTATCATAGTTGATGACCTACTAATTCCCTGAGGCTACCATAACAAATGGTCATAAACGACGTGGTTGGAAACAAGAGTTTTAAACTGGCCAGTGGTCTGATACGCAGATGTGGACAAGTTGGTTCCTTTTGGAGGCTCTAAGTGAGAAACTGCCATGCTCTTTTGCCAGCTTCTGGTGGTTTCTGGCAATCCCTGGTGTTCCTCCGCTCCTAAGACCTGTATGCTTCCCTGCAGGCTCTGACTCCACCCTCCTGCTTTGGTCTTCTCTGTGTCTCTCTGCCCCTTCTCCTCCTCTTAGACGGACAAGAGTCATTGGAAGTAGGACCCACTGTAAATCTAGGATAATTTCATTTCCAGATTCTTACTAAGTAATTATATGTGTGAAGACCCAATTTCCAAATAAGATCACATGCTGATTAGAGTAGATAAGAAATGTGTGTGTGTCTGGGGGCATTATTCCACCTACTACAGATAGATAGATTAATGTTTATGCAGGATGATGACTCTGATCAAAATCCTTCCAGGTCTGGGTAGGTAACATTAACAAATATGACAGGTAATTTATTATGAAAATTTAAAAATAATTACATATAGCTTGCCAGCCTTCTGTAGAGAAGATTCAGCCAGTATATGTCCTCCAATAAACAACAAAAACAATAAATTTGCTACTCATTTTTGACTATTTACTCACATGCCAGGCACGGTCGTGTTTTACATGTATTATTAATATGTTTAGATTTTACCAAAGCCCTAAATGAAGGCACTGTCACCCCGACTTTGCAGGTGAAGTTACTGAAGCCTCATAGTTGTTAAGTCATGTACCCCCATTCATTTTTTCTGGTTCAGTGATATGGCTGAACTTAAAACCCAGACTATCTGAATTTGAGAGGCCATGGGCCATTCTAAACCCTGCACTGACATAGCCCTGTATATAGGAAGTGATACAGCCAGAAGAGAAGTGGGGACAGCTTTGGAGGTTTGTGACAGCCAGGTAAGAAGACCTGGTATCTGTCTAGTAAGGGATGGGAATCGCCAGAGTTTTCAGAGAATGAATATGTAACATGTGAAACAGAGTTTGGGGAGTAGCACCTGTGGTCAGCATTCAGGACAGACTGCGCAGAGGGGACCGTGATGCAGTCTCTTCAGAGGCCTTTGCCCCGAGAAGCTTTCTGAGCAAACAGCCAAGCAGTAATAAGGGCCCACACCAGGGAGTGGCAAAGATGACTCATTTCAAACATGTGCTGGAGGGAATGATCCCAGCTCTCTGCAGACCTTCTCTCATCTCTCTTTCTCTTTCATAGAATGTAAAGGGTCTCTAAGTGGTAAGAAAAAAAATATGAACCATCATGATAGAACACTACTAGCTTATTCTGTAGACAATTTCACTTCCTCAAAAGTTTCACCTTTTGTCCCCTAGATAGAAACAATGCACTTCTCCTGTTTCCACCCAAAAGATTTAGTTATAATACACTATCAACAAAATCATGAGTGATCCCTTCTCATATAATTACAGGGTGTGCCACAGTACAGATGTCTCCGTGCAGGGCGGGAGTAGCCTGCAATTAACCAGAAGAATTCTGCAGCAAATGTG
>NW_003852434.1:8597860-8608812 GCF_000181295.1 Otolemur garnettii
TTTTTTTTTTTTTTTTTTTTTGGTCTTTGTCAAGGACATCTTTGCTTCAACCGAGCACTTTTTTCCAAAATAACATTGCAGCTATGGATGCCATATGCAAAAGCTGTTTTTGCTTTAGATTCTTTTATACCCACTCAAAATGGTCTGAATAGTCCATTATGAAAATGTCTTTGCATTTCCCCTGCATCTGGAAGGTAAGCATGTCAATTTATAACGCTTATGTGAGGCAAAAGTCAATGGTTAACCCATTTGATTGTAAACCGTGTGACTATCTACTGTGACCACATTAAAAGTGAACTGTAGATGGAAAGGGAGATTCGGCTCCAACCTAACATTCTGGCTCTCAGAACCAAGACCCTCATAAGCTCTTAGTCCTCAATGTGTCACACGTAAGAGATGCTTGGAAAAAAATCACATTCGTTAATATGTAACATGTGCAGTACATGGAGTGGCAGGTTGGCAGGTTTGAAATGCTTAGTTTATGAAAACATAGAAAAGATGACTACATACTCAATGCAAAGGCATATGGTTGCCCATGTACCGTACACTGAAATCAGAGGCCACAACTTCACCAAAGTCAATCAATTCCCTGAAGTCCAAATTAAGAATGTATATTAGGGCACTTTGAAGCATCTATTTTAATTCACAATTAAGTACAACATTTCATATTGTGCTAATCTGAAGGAAAATAACCTACGAGGCAGAGTTATATCACATCACTAGGCTTAATATTCCAGGTGAGCGTTTCTACCCTCTTGCTTGCAAATCTCACAAAGCTCATCCTCAGCAGCACATAGTTATGACACCAGATTCCTTCGTCAAACAGAATTCTGATTAGGAACCAAAGAGTTCCAAACAAATACAGTGTTATAATTATGGTCAATATATATGCTTTAAAATTTTTCACCTAATTAGTTTCACTCAATATTTTCAATATCAAAATGAAAAATCAAAATGTCATTTCATGAACTTTAAATGTTTACACAGGTTATTCTGGTTTTCTGTCTGTGACATCTGCACACAGAATTACTTTAAGAATTTTAGAAATAAGGCAATTCAACCAATGATGTCTCCTTATAGCCTCCCTGCCCCTGCCCTTTAACTATGATACACTTTGAAATGGGTTGTGTTTTTATTTTATCTACTTAATATATTATTAATAGACCAAGATTGTACAGCATGTAAATTTGAATTGTCTGAAAAATGCCGTCAGAGAAATATCATGAACTACTATCAGAATTTTGGATGGTATGAATGCTCTTTATCATGTCTATTCAATAGCAAAGTCCTTATTTCAACCAATTAGAACATCTTTTCAGTACATTGTGCCATAATCTAGGGTTGACAGGTGCTCGGGGCCTTTATTAAAGGCCAATTAATGAAAAGTTATTTTCCTTGCGAAACCCTATTTATTAAAAACTGATGCATTTTACATATCCCATTTGAGTCATTTAATTTTTTTAAGCGTTAAGTAAAAATCCCTTCACGGTTTCTTTCTTCTTTTTCTTTCTTGAGAGCCCTGTGCTTCTTGGTGACAAAGGAGTACAACTTAAACAGTGTCTGGGAAGGCACAGTGCAACGTCTGTGAATCACTCCACAGCTAGGCTGGCAGTTGAATCAAAGTGACTTCAGCAGTCACAACGTGTTCCTACATTGTGATGCATGAAATGGTTGCACAAAAAATAAATAAATAAAATTAAAAAAGAAATGGTTGCACATTTGCAGCACACATTATATGTTTCATGTTCTATGTAATTTAAAATATTCGGCTTCATCTGTAGGTAAAATGGAATGTCGATATGTATTCTTCTTTCCTGAATAAGCTTATACATTTGATGAAAAATATCACTTCTTTACAGAGCAGACCCCTATTATTTCAGGTAGATAATTTGATTATAAGAGAAGTACTTGGCACGACTTTCTATCTATAAACCGCCACCCTTCCGGTGACATTCTTGATACTTCCTGAACGAGCTCAAAGGAGTTCCTCCTCATTTTCAAAGCATACTTAATACAAGTCTTACTTCTTAAATTATTAGCAGAAAACTAACGACATCTTCACATGGTTACAAGTTAACAAGATACATTCAAGAGATGTTCTGGAATTTTCTACCATCTAACAGGGTTTAGAAATCTTCAATTTCTTACCATGTCTGAGGAAAGGGGTGTTGTATGAGCCAAGGCCGTGGTACCCTATACACGTCAGTGCCTTTGGAAGGGCTGTCCCTTTCCCCAGCAACGTCCAGCACCTCCTCATTGACCCAAATTCTAGTTCATCCTTCAAGGCCCAACCTAAACGTTCTACCCTTCGTAGACACTTTTGACACTTGGCAATTACCGGAAGTAATTATTTATCAAAAACACAAAGGTCCTGAAAAGTAAAGTCCACAGGGCAGGGATTTTTGCTGTTTTTCTTTTTTCTTTTCTTTTTCTTTTTTTTGAGACAGAGTCTCACTATGTTCCCCTCAGTAGAGTGCCATAGTGTCACAGCTCACAGCAACCTCAAACTCTCCAGCTTAAGCGGTGCTCTTGCCTCAGCCTCCCAAGTAGCTGGGGCTACAGGCAGCGACCACAACGCAGGGCTATTTTTTGGTTGTAGCTGTCATTGTTGTTCGGCAGGCCCAGCCTGGGTTCGAACCGCCAGCTCCAGTGTATGTGGTGGCACCCCAGCCGCTGAGCTACAGGCACTGAGCCTGTTTTTCTTCTCTTTTTAATGTATCTCTAGTGAACATCTTCAAACAGTGACTGGCTTACGGTAGGAGTTAAATAAATACTTGCTGAATGAATTTCTTTGGAAAGTCTTTAATCATACATATGTTTCACATTTTATTCTGGTTCTGTAGTTGCCTGTGAAGTTCTTCAAAGACACCTTAACACCCCCCAGATCCTGGTACAGGGTCTGTCACATGGTAGGTGCTCATTAAATGTCTAATGGATCTGGCTTGGCACCGGTAGCACAGTGGTTATGGCGTCAGGCACATACACTGAGGCTGGTGGGTTCAAACCCAGCCTGGGCCTGCTAAACAATGACAATTGCAACAAAAAATAGCTGGGCATTGTAGTGGGTGCCTGTGGTCCCAGCTACTTAGGAGGCTGAGGCAAGAGAATTGCGTAAGCCAGAGAGTTTGAGGTTGCTGTGAGCTGTGATACCACAGCAGTCTCCTGAAGGTGACATAGTGAGACTCCATCTCAAAGGAAAAAATACCTAATGGATCAAGGTTTAGTAATATGAACTAGAAAGAAAGCAAAGTATCTTTTTATGAATCATAAATATTGGTAAGACATAGAGATCATGGATATATCTCTTCAAAAGGACTCTGTTAAATACTGACATCCATGGTTAAGTTCATAGTAAGTGGCAGGTAGAATTTACTCAGGCACCTCCCTATTCCATTAAGAAATCAATCAGTATCAGTGTTTATTTACCTAATTTTTACTAATGCGTAGGAAGAAGTGAGCCCGCAATCTCTGTAAGCTGCTGTTAAGTACTTTCTCATTCTGATAACCTTCTGCAGGATGCTGGGACATGCCAGAAACTGGGGATAGAGCTCATGGCTCCTCAATCTGTCTGGTGACAAAGGACAGATAATCTCACCTGAGAATGAATCTTAGAGAAGGAAGGAGAGAAGGAAATGGCTGGCTCTCGGAGGCACAACCCATCTGTATTTCAAGAAATTGCTGACAGACGGGGGACTAAGAAGCAGCCTGGGAGCTTCAAAAGAAAGAAGGTTAAATGGGAAGCAAGTGCCATCCAGCTATCCTCAGAAGGAACACGGTATAGCCACAGAGAAGCATTTCAGAACTGTTAGTGTGGACAAAAGCAAGAACACGACATCGGATACATTTGATGACACCAAAGCGCTCGCGGGGCAAGTGTGCAGGACGGGGCATGGAGGCGCTGTGCTCACTGAGCAGGCATTGTGGTTGAGTTGTGAGAGGGCTCTCTCTGCTGCCGCAGATTGGGAGCTGCTGGGAGTGTGTGCACAGACATGGGACAACAGGTGTGGTGGGGGTTGGGCAGCAGCTAAAGCTGTCCCAAGCTCTCCGTGCAGAGGGCGGCTGCTGGCTCCACATCGCCCCTACTGGAGGGGGAAGTAGGGCCTCTCGGATAGGAGGCTCCTCCAAGCTGGACTTGGTGTCCGAAAGCCATGCTCCCTCCCCAAGAGCACAAAGGGATGTCAGCACGCTGGCTCTGACTTGGGAGGCTTTGGGTGACTGCTCCTAGTTGCGAGGCCCTGTCAGAAAACCTTCCTTCTGGCTTTTCTGCAGTCTCGCTCTGAGGCTCACACGCCAGAGCCTTAAGCTCTGACTGTGTCTCAATAGCATGTGCCTGGCCTAGATCACTGTTGGGAGATTCCAGCACTGCATCTGGGCCCCAACACCCCATCCTTGATCCTCCACCACTGCTGTAGAAACTTCTCCAAAGTCCAGGGCTCTGCGAATGACCACCTGCAGCCTGAAGCTGCCAGTACGCTGAGACCTGGTTTGAGCAAATGCACACAGCCTGGGGACTCACAACCACTGCCTGGATTCTCACCCACAAGCAACACCTCCTGTCTCAGAGATTAAATTGGGCAGGCAAGTAGAATTTACACTGATAAGAAGGCCACAGGGCTGGGGAAAGCAAAGGATTTCAAAACCTCCATTCTCTCCCATGAAAGCAAGACAGGAAATCTGCTCGCACCCAGCTCACACTGCTCCGGCCTACACAAAACCAGCAAGTGAGAAAACCACCACACTAAGGACATCTATGGCCAGGACATCTATCAAGGATCTAGATCGCCATCAAAGCACCCACAAACAAAGCCAAAGGTGCTTACCCAACACAGACTACAAATACACCTATGTGAGTCAGGGGTGTGGGTCGTGTCTCATCTAAACAAGAGGATATCCCAAAATAAGAAGCAATGGCTGCTCCAGATGAGAAAAAATCAGCAAAAGAACTCTGGAAGTATGAAGGACACACCAAAAGGGAACACCAAATCTCAGGCAAGGGCTGCCAGATAAAGTAAAAATGAAATGACAGATATTCCAAATATGGTTGCAAGGAAACTCAACAAAATCCAAGAGAAAAGGGAAAACCAGCTCAAAGAAATCAGAAAAAACGTTCAGGAAATGAATGAAAAATTCACTAAAGAGATAGACTTTAAAGAAAAAGCAAAAAAACCCCAAATTCTGGTAATGAAAATTTCATTTAAGGAAACACAAAGCACTTTGGAAAGTTTTAAGACTAGATTAAATCAGGCAGAAGAAAGGATCTCAGAGCTGGGAGACAACTCTTTCCAATTGACTCTGTCAGTCAAAAATAAAGAACAGAGAATTAAGAGCAAAGCACAAAGCCTGTGACAAATACGGGATTGTGTAAAATGACTAAATACGAGAATCATGAGCACCACGGAGGGCAAAGAAGGGAACTCTCAGGGCTGGAAAACCCATCTGAAGGAGTAACTGGGGCAACCTCCCCGCTCTTGCTGTAGGTCTGGACATTTGCAGTTGTCTATTATTATCATAAAACTAGAAAAAGGATACTATTTTGTAGATTTTTGAGCTAAATGAAATATGAAGTAGGACAATTCAGCTCACGAACTCATCCTACAAAAAGTGCTGCATACTCATTGCTGAATATCACGAGAGTCACCTTCAAAGTCCTCCTGGGACGCTGTGCGCCACCCTGGCACCTCGTCCACCCTTCACAGCAACCGTGAAACTCTTTTTCTGGAACGGCCATCAGAGCTGTTGTCACATGTGGTCTGAGAATTCAGTTTGCAAACTCATCCTAGAAAAAGTGCTGCCACCTCATCACTGGATGTTACTATGGTGACCTCTGATATTCTCTCCTCGGCCATCCAGTGACCGGAGTGATATTCAGCAATGAGGGGTATGGCACTTTTACTCTGACGAGTTCATGAACTTAATTGTCAGACCGTGTATATTTTATGGTATATATGAAATACAATGTGTTATATTCTGCGTATTAAATATTATTAACTTTGCCTTTATTCTTTTTGAATATATCTACTTTGAATCTCGTTGGGGGAAATATTTTCCATTCTTAATTTCATTGCCGAAATCCTGATAATATTTAAAACTGTATTTCGCTGGTCTAGGTGAGATCTCTGACCTGTCCAGGCAGCACTGACAACCGCCTCCTGGATAATGCTCCTCTCTCTGGATTGTAATGATCTCCTTTATCTTACTGTATTTTAAAGAACTCACTGAGTTCTAAAAACATTTGAGTAACACTAGGCCACAAAGTGGATAAGCTGAAACCTCTGCCCTACTGCATTCAAAATATATTTAAAAATAGTTATTTACTCCCTCTTTCCATCCCTGCAATCCCTGCATTTAGTATATCTTTTGTAAAGTAAGGCAGGTATCTGAGATAAGAATGTTTTCAAATATTTTAATTAAGGTTATAAATAGTTTAGATACTTGTTAGACTAATTCATCCTGAAGGTTTCAATCATGTTTTGAAAAACAGAGTGTTTTGTTCTTTATCCTGATTTGTGACTTCCTGTTTCAACAACAACAACAACAAAAAAACAAAACAACATGTTTCTCTGACATCAAAAAGTGCTTGCAAAACACTGTTGTGCTGAATTAGTTGAAAATGATTCAAAAACATAAGGATTGTATTTCTGCTGAAATTTACAGGAGCCTGAATGTGAACAGAGTGCTCTGGGGGAGAAATGGATTTGAGGTTCGTCTGAACCTTTCCTGTGAAGGTAGGGGCACCTCTTTTTACAGGAGGGTTTGGCTGATTGCGATTGACCTCCCGTCTATTTTGCCCTCCTTTCACCTAGGCTTAGCTGATGCTGTAACTGTTACAGAACGTGAGAAGAATCTGGAAGGAAGCCCAGGCAATTATACGAGACATGATGGACTCACCATCATGATTCCTTCTGCGAGCACTGGTCAGAGAATAAAAAGATTCTGGTTTAATAATTCATAAAGTTGATTAGGAACAAACCCTCTAAAATGCAGCCTTTATTCTCCTTCGTGTATATGAACTTAATGAACAGCCTGTCCACAACGTCTCAACCATTTCACTAGCAATAATGATGATGAATTTTTCCCTTCATTTGAGTTTTACTTTAAGGAATCTGTCACTAAACTTTTCAGAGTACGATGACAAAGAAAGATGCTCATTTTATTGAAAAAAAGTCCATACCTTAATAAATCTGCATCATTCACAGATCCTGTTTCATAAGCTTTCTTTGTGGTATGGATAACCCATGCCAGATAAAAAGCTATTAAAACCATAATTTCAAAATCCAGTTACTCATTTAGTAGTATGAAAATATTTTTATTAATTAAAAATGTTTCAATTTGTGTCTATTTATGGGGGCACAAGTGCTATTTTGCTACCCTGATGTGTGGCACTGAGGTGACATCAGGGTCTCCTGTGCATCACCACTGGAGCCAGGCACACTGTACCCACCAGGCAGCCGCCCATCATCCACCCTGAGTCTCCTTGTCTGTCATTCCACATTCTGCTTACACGTGCTCACATTCTTTAGCTCCTGCTTGTAAGTAAGAAAGTGCGTTATCTATATTTCCCTGTCTGAGATGTTTCACTTAAGATAACGGCCTCCAGTTCCATCCACATTGCTACCTTCATTGTTACGGCTGAGTAATACTCTGCTGTGTCTGTGTGTGTGTGTGTGTGTGTGTACACACACATTTTCTATATCCAATCCTCCAGACATTTAAGTTGATTCCATCTCTTTGCTGTTGTAAATAGAGTTGCAATAAACATACAAGTGCAAGTATCTTCTTTAAATATTGATTTATTTTCTGTGGATGGATTCTACGTAGTGGATTTATTGTTCTATATGGTACTTCTAGTTCTTTGAGAAATCTCCATACTGATTTCCAGAGAAGCCGCATTCATTTATACTCTTACCAACGGTTGTTAGGAGTTCCCTTTCCTCTATATCCTCTGCAACATCTGTTTTTTTATTCTTTTTGGTTTTGTTTTTTTAACAAAAGATTATGTAGTTCAGTAGAACTGCATTCTACTGGTAACGGGATTCAATAAAGTTTCATCATACAAAATCAAAATACAGAAATCAGGAACATTTCTATGTGCCCGAGTAACCGTCTAATGGAGCAGCCACTCTGATTAGCATAAATTGATACTTCACTGTGGTTTTAATTTGCACTTTGCTGTTGGTTAGTGTTGTTGAAGATGTTTTTTACAGATACTTATTGTGGTAATTTTTTTTGCCTTCTTTTGAAAAATGTCTATTTGTGTACTTAGACTACTTTTTAATGGGGTTATTTGTTTTTTTGTGGTGGTATCATTTGGGTTCCTTATAAAGTCTGGATTTTAGGTTACTATTGGATGTATGGTTTGCAGATATTTTCTTCGATTATGTAGTTTGTATGTTCACTTTTTTGATTATTTGACTGTGCATACGCTTGGTAGTTTGACTAACTCCAATTTACCTATTTTTGGTTTTGATGACGGTTCTGAGGTCTTAGTCATGAATTCTTTGCCTAGAATCCTATCAATATCCAGAATAGTTACCCCTTTGTTTCCTTCTACTATTTTTATAGCTTCAGGCATCACATTCAAGTCTTTAATTCATCTTCAGTTGATTATTTTATATGGTGAGAGACAGGGGTCCAGTTTCACTCCTTTGTACATGGCCATCCAATTTTCCCAGCACCATTTATTGAAAGGAGTGTTCATTCCCTTATGTATGTTCTCGTTTACTTTGTCCAAATTCACGTGGCTGTAACTATGTAGCTTTATTTCTAGGTTTTCCCTTATTTTATATTGAACTACATAATTTATTTTTATACCAATGCCATTCTGATTTGGTAACTACAGCCCTGTAGTATAATTTGAAGTCAGACAACGTGATGCTTCCATCTTTTTTCTTATTGCTCAAGATTACTTTGGCTATTGGGCTTTTGGTTACCAAATATACTTTAGAATTTTTTTCCCCAATACTGTGAAACATGATGTTGGGATTTTGACAGGGATTGCATTGAACCTGTAACTTGCTTTGGGCACATTATCCTTTTAATGATATTAATTCTTCCAATTCATGATCAGGAGATGTTTTTGCATTTGTGTCATTTACAATGTCTTACATCAGTGTTTTGAAGTTTTTCTCGTAGAATTTTTCACCTCCTTGGTAAAACATAATCCTAGATAGTTTTATAGCTATTGTAAATGGAATTGCCTTCTTGATTCATGCTCAATTAGACTGTTACTCATGTACATGGAAATGTTACTGATTTCTATATGTTGATTTTGCATACTGAAACTTTATTGAATTCCTTTACCAAATCTAAGAATTTTTTAGGTGAATTTCTTAGTAGTTTCTCAATTTAAAGTCACATTGTCAGCAATAAGGGATAATTCAGCTTCCTTTTTTAAGTTAAGAAGCTTTTTACTTTTTCTCTTGCTTGATTGCTCTGGTGAAGACTTTCAGTTCTATGTTGAATGATAAGTCCAGTGGTAGTGAATTCTCTCAGCATTTGCTTGTTTGGGAATGACTTTATTTCTCCATTTATGAAGCTTATTCTGGCAAAATATAAAATTCTTGACTGAACAGTTTTCCTTTTTTTCTAGCACTTTGAAGATGTCATCCTTAAGGTTGGAGACTCTGCTATTAATTGGGGAAGGGGTTTCCTTTGTAGGTGATTCTTTTACATTTTCTTTTTTTTAACTTCAGACCTTCTGAATCTAACTTGCAGTAGTGAAGGCATTTTTGTAATGTATATTCCTGGGGATCACTGGACCACTGACATCTGGATGTCTAACTCTCTCGCTAGACATGGGAAGTTTTCATTGCCTATTTCCTAAACTTTCTGCTTTCTCTTTCTCCTGAGAAATACTTATAATTCATAATTTCAGTCTCTTTGTGTAGTTCTAGATGTCTCAAAAGCTTTGTTTTTTATTATTTCTTGTTCATTTTTGTCTGACTGGATCATTTCAACAGACCTGACTACCACTTCTCAGATTCCTTATTATGCTTGATTTCGCCTATCATTGAAGCTTTTGAACGGATTTTACATTTCCTTTAATAATTTTTTTAAGATTGACAAGTTCTGTTTCTTGTTTGTTTGTCTAAAGATAATTTTTTCCTTGGTAAATTTCTTATTCATACCCTGGAATGATTTTCTGAGATCTTAGTAATGGTTGTCAGATTGCCCTTGAATGTCATTATGTGTCTTTTAAATCCATGTTTTCATAGTTTTCATAGCACTTTGAGGAGTTCTTTTGGATTGGGACCTGTTGCTGGACAATTTTTACAGTCCTGTGGTGTTGCCACATTTCTTTGCTTTCCATGTATCCTTGTCACTTCTGTGCAGCTGCTGTAGGAGTCACTTCCTCCACTTTTTTGAAATTGGCTTCATAGGGGAGACTTTTTTCGTAAAGATGTACATATGTTGTTTGAGCAGGACACTTTGATTTTGGTGCCAAGGGGAGTTGATCTTTGTGTGATGTCTTCAGCAGTACACAGGGTCAGTGGTATCTGGGTCTCCTCATGGCTCAGGCTGTGGTTGCCAGTTGAGGCCAATGTGAATGTCAGCTGAGAACTTGGAGCCAGTCTTGTGGCCCTGGCACTGGCAGCAGTGTGGGGGGTATGCTTTTAGGTTCCAGAGCTGCTTACACTGGTGCTGATGTTAGTGGGTCCCAGAGGAACCATTCTTGGGCCTCCAGGTGGCTTGCTCAGAGGTGGGTAGTGAGAGCAGTGGGCCAGTGTTCGGGTGGTAGTGGTGGTAGCAATGGTGGAGCCTCCTTCGGGACTCACATAGTCAATGCTAACTCTGCAGGCAGCTGCCATGGGTCGGGCAGTCTGATCTCTAGTCCCATAGCTACCCATCGTAGGGTGGTGGTTACTGTCCTAGGTACATGTAGGACAGCCTGGTTCCCTGGAGCAGCCTGGGCAAGCAGCTGTGAGTACTGCAGTCTGTGATGTCTGGATCCC
>NW_003852434.1:8608922-8609761 GCF_000181295.1 Otolemur garnettii
TCTCTCTCTCTCCCCTAGGCCAACTGCTGCTGTTTTAGCTCCAAGTCACACCAAGTGTGGGGCGCAGCCCAGCATTAATTCTCAAGATGGCACCTCAGGCCTGTGACCTGATGGGGGAAGAGCCTCTCCCGGGAAGCAGGGTGGGCCAGAAGCTGTGGGGTGCAGCCCGCTTACATCCCAAGTCTCAAGAGCAGCCCACAGCAGGGCGGTGAGTGCAGTGGCAGTGTCCATGTCACAGATCCCAGCATCTAAGCTTTCAAAACAACTCCCACTGAAGTTGCTCATAGCCAGTGGGGTTCCAGTGTGGGCTCCTTCTCAGAAGCAACATCTCGGTGCAGTTTTAGGCAGCTCCCTATATTGGGCTTGGAGCCTGCACAGGTTGAGGGTTTCTCCCATATTTAAGATAGAAAACTAACCGCATCCTATATGCTAACCATTACTCAAAAACTGTATTTCAGCAATTCTCAAGTGACTCGGCACTGTGCCAAGGAGGGCAGATGGAGGAGATGAAGAAAGTATTAGATGTTTATGTTAAGTCAACCACACTTAATTTAAAGGCTTACCCATTCCAATGAAAACCAAAGCTTTGAAAATCCAAGAACATATTGTCTAACTCTAAACCACTTTTAATAAACAAGAACTTTCCAGTTACCACAGAAAATTACGTTTCAGACGCCTATTACGTGTCCTCTTGTCCTCTCCAATAATGGCTTTCCCTTCCTCCTGCTCTGAACATGCTGAGCAAACAGGAAAGGGCTCTCCACCAAACGTATTCCTGAGTCTAATACGGTAACTACTTACTAAGGACCTATGGTGGAGTAGTCAAGGAACTCATCTCT
>NW_003852434.1:8609781-8616641 GCF_000181295.1 Otolemur garnettii
ACACACACACACACACACACACAGATACACACAGACACACACAGACACACCAGTCACACACACACACACAGAGTCATAGACACAAAGACATACACAGACACACAGACACACACAGACACAGACACACATACAGACACACAGAGACACAAACACAGAGACAGACATACACAGACACACCAGTCACACACACACAAAGACACACAGAGTCATAGACACAGAGAAACACACACACACATACACAGACACACAAGTCACACATAGACACACACACAGACACACAGAGTCACAGACAGAGAGACATACACAGACACGCAGACACACACAGACACAGACACACATACAGACACACAGAGACACAGACACACACAGACACACAAACACAGAGACACACACACAAACACAGACATACACAGTCACACACAGACACAAAGACATATACAGACATGCAGACACACACGGACACAGACACATACAGACACACACATACAGGCACACAGACACACACACAGACACAAAGACATACACAGACACAGACACACAGAGACATAGACACACACAGACACACACACACACAGACATACACAGTCACACACAGACACAAAGACATACACAGACATGCAGACACACACAGACACACACATACAGGCACACATACACAGACACATACAGACACATACACAGACACACAGATACACACACAGAGACACACACCCTATAGGGAGGATTATATATGTGTGGTATATATGCCAATATATTGAACATAATGTTCTCACAACGACGAGATGTGGTGGGTACTACTTTTTAATCCTCAAATGGAGATTAGGAAACTGAAGACCTAACAGGGAAATTACTTACCCACGTCATCTAACAGCTCAGGTAGTTACCAGTCAAGTGAGGCTACAGATATATTTCCGCCTAACTCCCAACCTATGAATTTCCTATGAATTCTATGAATAACCTATGAATTTCTGTTTTATGGAGTGTCAGACATTGTTTTCAGGGACTGAACATACATAGACAGATAAGACGAACTCTTCTGCCTTCAAGAAGCTTGCAGTTGAATTGGGGAAACTGTGTGTATAATACATTGTCTTTTTTCTGCATTTAATTAAAATGTATGACAAGGGTTCTCAAACTGTAATCCCTAGATTAGTGTCCTCTGAATCTTCAGTCCTGGTCCAGACCAACCTAATCAGACTTAGAAAGTGGGTCCCAGGAGCCTATATCTTAGCAAACTCTCCAGGTGATTTTGGTGCACACAAGTTTGACAACCAGCAGCATAAAGAGACAGGGCGTGGAGGGACACATCCTGTCTTGGAGATGTGAGAGAAGGCTTCCTGGAGGAACTGACACTTGACCTGTGTCAGTGGGGATTTGAGATATATATATATATATATATAAATTCAGGCAGACAGGATAATGTCAACAGAAGTGGAGAGGGAAGAACCCCATGTACTTGATGTTCAAGAAAGTGAGGGTCAGAATTAGGGAGTGGTATACACAAAGTGGAGTTAGTCCCAAGTATGCCTTAAATATTGTGGGCTTTCTTCCCCACAGGGCTGGCTCAGGGACTCTAACAGATAACTGCAGGGACTCATTGTTGAAAGGGCCTGCAGCTGATAATTCCACAAAACTTGGGTTTGTTGCCAGCCACGTGATTGTTACTAACCATGGCTGCCTTGGATGTCCTTAGGTTGTGTGAGGGAGACACTTTGCTGTCCAGAAAGGAAATACTGGAAGAGAATGAGAGAATCAGAGGGACAGTTACACTCAGGTACCCCTCCAGTGGTTCTCGACCTTTCTAATGCGTGACCCTTTAATATAGTACAGCAATAAAAATAGTTTTATGGTTGAGGGTCACCACAACATGAGGAACTGTATTAAAGGGTCGCGGTGTTAGGAAGGTTGAGAACCACTGTCTTAGATGCTTTAGAACCCAGCTGGGCTGTGACAAATTTAATCAAAGACCACTGGACTGGAGTCAAGAGAGGGAAGAAGTGGAATAGAATGAGGAACAGTGTTTTTTCCTAAGATTCAGGTTAATGTCATTCTAAATAAAACACACACGACAGTCAGAACAACGACAACAAAAGGGAATTTGAGATTAAGCACATTATGTATATGAGGTTATATAATCACTATATATATTCACTGGCCAGCCCAGCAGACAGGACACTGTCTAAGCTACTTTTGTCAGTGACAAGGTCAAGGGGCAGCACCCAATGCTTCCACTCATTCCTTCCTGTATTTGGACAACCATTCTGTTATTTACAAGTTTGGGAGTATTATTTTCCAGTCATTAAATTCATTTTATGGGGACAGTCTCTGACTATCTTATTGCTCCATTTTATTGATCAAATAAATCAGAAGGACAAATCTCTTTGTGCAAAAAGTATACACGCTTAAAAGTATACACATTCCATTTAAAGCAAATATTTTACATCAGTCACCAGGGGATCTGGGTTACATCACGTGGCTGACTCCAGGATCTGGTAGCACTGCAGCCACCAAAACACACTCTGGGACTCTGGGGCCTCCGGAGGTAGAGCACAGCTACGAATTTAGCGTTCTCGCATTCCAAAATATTTTAGTGATTGTCTTGATAGAATCCCAGTAAAAAAAAAAAAAAAACAGCTGTCAAAATGTATCCTATATTTGCAAACCTCCTACACAGCACGGTTACTATAATTGGTTGAGGTTTGTTTTCTTTTTTCATTTGACTTTAAAAAGGTTGTGGAAAACATAATTTAGGTTTGGTCAAACTTTTATTAATGTTCACAGAAGGACTATAATTCATAATTAAACTTTAGTTTTTAAAGTTTTTTCATATTTGAAAAGTAAGAATGCACGTAGGTGGCAATTTATTTTTATAGCTTCATTAACTGAAAATCAGTGGTTGCTCATATGTGTCTAGTGCTGTAAATGGCCATTTTTAAGCTACTGTACCGACTGAATCAAGTAGCTGAAGTACTTTTGTCAGCTGTATTTTAATTGATTTTAATATCTTCTTCCCTCCTCCTTCCACTAGACTGAAGTACTACAGCTCTTTCTGCAGAAACTGTCACCTTCTAAATACAGGGTCTCTTTCACTAGTTACGCTTTCATCACGAGTGTCTGAGAATTCAGGATAACTAGTTTAGCAGTTAAACCAGAGCCAAAGACAATAGCAATTTTAGATTCCAAAATTTCTAGAAAATATGTGGAGATCCTTTTGGAGATTAATAAAATAATAAAACTTATAAGAATTTTGTTTCATTATTATGTTCTGCTTGGCCCTGAGCATAGAGTTTTATTGCCAAGCTCAAGAAGGGTACCTCAAAAAGTATTATTCTAAAGGCTGGGCGCCGAGGCTCTTACCTGTAATCCCAACACTCTGGGAGGCCAAGGATGGTGGATTGCTTGAGCTCAGGAGTTCAAAACCAGCCTGAGCAAAAGAGAGACCTGACTCTATCTCTATTAAAAATAGAAAAATAGAGGGTGTGCCTTGTGGTTGTTACCTGTAGTTGCAGTTGCTCAGAAGGCTGAGATGGGAAGATCACTTAAGCCTGATGACTCCATGGCACTCTACCCAGGGTAACAGAGTAAGACTCTGTCTCAAAAATGGATAAGATAAAATAAAATGTTATTTTATCACACTGAATTACTTTGAACTAAGGTACTTCCCTATATTGATAAAACCAATTATACACTCTCAATTAAAAAAAAATAGTTATCCCCTTGGAAAATATTAAGTCCAATAATCACTGGGAAAACATCTATAAGCAGCTTTATAATGATTCCTCATAGATCACAACTTCTAGTCTGCCCTCCATGTAATCCACTGATTCTTACAAATCTATAGAACACTAATATTTCATTGTGACACTTAATCATAGTCAAGAGAAGTGGTTATTTCATTGTTAAAAAAATTTTGTCTATACAAAATTCCATAATTCCAAATGTTCATAATTTATAATAAATAAATGTTCAGGGTATTTAATTCATGAGACCAGCAGAGAGCTGCCAGAGATGATTAGAGTGTGGATTGAAATTCTGGCAATAAAAGTGGCAAAGAAGTCACAGACCTTACTGATACAAGAAGAATTCATCTTGACAGATAAGTATACCCAGACCCAGGGAATGGAATACCGTCCAGAAGGGTGAGAAAATAGCATGCGATATTTAAAGATCCGTGAAAGTTTAACTACAGCCTCTTCAATAATTGGCTTTGGGAGAAATGGATTTCCATTTGCAAAATAATGAAATTGAACCATTATCTTATACCATACCAAAACATCAACCACATAAAACTAAAAAGCTTATGCACAGCAAAGGAAACAATCAACAAAGTAAAAGGCTATCTATGGATTGGGGGAAAAATTTGCAAACCACATGTATGTAATAGAGGGGTTAATATCCAAAATTTATTTTTAAAAATTTCATACAACTCAATAGCAGAAAATAAATAACCTTATTGAGTAATGGGCAAATAAATTGAGTAAACATTTCTCCAAAGACATAAAAATGGCCAATATATATATGAAAAGATGCCCAAGATGACTAATCACCAGGGAAATGTAAATCAAACTCACCATCTTATGTCACCTTACACTTGTTAGGGTGGCTATTAAAAAAATAAAAAGAGATAACAAGGTTGGTGAAGGTGTGGAGAAAAAGGAATCTTTGTTCACTGTTAATTGGGATCTAGATTAGTACAGCCATTGTGAAAAATTGTATAGTTGTTCTCAAAAAAAATCAAAAGTATAGGGTTCAGTAGCAGTAACACCCTTTTACACTCAAGTGTGATGTTATGTTACAGAATCACTTGCACAAATAATGGGACAATTAATGCCTCTTTTTCATAAGCTGATAATATACCCTAGCCTTTTACTGCAGAATCAAAAGCATGTAATTCTGTAATGTAACAACATCACACTCAAGCACAAAAGGATGTTACTTCTGCTGGACAGTTAGTAGTTCTTCAGGGACAGTCTTCTTCTGTATATAAATCCGAAGGAGATGAAATCATCACTGTGTAAAACTGTCCACACTCCCAGGTTTGTCATTTAATGCAGGATTATTCACAAGAGCCAAGATACAGAAATGCCTAAGTGTCTGTTTAGGGACAAATGGATAAAGAAACTATGACACACACACACGCATGCACACACGCATGCACACATGCACGCACATACACAATGGAATATTATTCACCCTTAAAGAAGGAGCTCCTGCCATTTGTCACAACATGAGTGAAAGTTGAGGAAACTGAAACAAGTCAGACACAGAAAAAAAAATATTCCAGTGATTCTCTGGTAATCACTGTTTTACTCTCTATTTCTGTGTATTCAGCTTTTTTTGTTTTCATTCCCATATTCTACATGAAATGAGAATTTTACATATAAAGTAAGTAAATAAATAACCTTATCACTGTTTCCAGAGAAAGAGTGATTACCAAAGAAATATGTCTTTGGAGAAATGTTTACTCAATTTATTTGCCTATTACTCAATAAGGTTATTTATTTACTTACTTTATATGTAAAATTTTCATTTCATGTAGAATATGAGAATGAAAACAAAAAAAGCTGAATACACAGAAATAGAGATTGAAACAGTGATTACCAAAGATAGAAGACAGAAGGGGGAAGAGATTTATGAACTGGGTTAAAAGGTCTAAATATACTATTGGTTTTTAAAAAAAAATCAATATGAAAGGAGGAAGAGAGACAGAACATGTTAACCAAGGAATAAGTATGAAATATTACTATTTAGGAGATTCTGGTGAGTTAAAAAATATTGGAGGAGATTCCTAAAAAAAAAAAAAAAAAGGATATAGTATGTAAGATGACTTTTGTTCACACTATTTACAATTTTCTTCTTTCTAAGTAAGTTATTATAAGAATACTAGGGTTGTAATTCTGCTTTTACCCCTGAAGAACTCCTTTGCCCTTCTCTGCCGGGCTGTGTCCCCTGAAAGCTGACTTGTAGAAATGAGTTCAAGACTCCCCTCCCACATTGACAAGGAGAGGTTAAGAGAACAGGTTCTGGAATGAGACTGGCTGGATGCCAAATCTTGTTTTACCACTTAATAGCTATACAACCCTGGCTAAGTTACTTAAATAGTCTAAGCCTTAATTTACTCACTTAGAAGCAGAGGTCCCCAGGAGGTACCAGTGGTCCCAGGCCGGAAACACGGGCCCCCTTGTCCCTGTCCTCTGGTAGCCATGGCATTGTCAGGAGCTGACTTGTATAATGAATGACACAGTGTCACTTTAATTGCTCAGTCATAAAAGACACAGAAGCTCTTGCCTTGTTTGGTGAGTGTGCTCACTCTTCCATCTTGGAAGTGGACACACCAGTCTCAGTCGAGCCTTCTGTAATCTGCTGCCTTAAATGATGATTCGACTAAACATCATTAGCAGCCATGAGTCAGAATCACTAAATAAGCTTCTCCCAAATTGCTGACTTAAGGAATTAGAAAATAATAAAGGTAAACTTTGGTGTAATAATTTGCTGTGCAGTGTGTGCCTGATGAGGTTGTAAGAATTAAATGAGATGATTTATGAAGTAAATAGAATAATGTGTGTGCCTGATAAGGTTGTAAGAATTAAATGAGATAATTATATGAAGTATATAGAATAGTATTCAGAATATAATGAACACATAAGAAGTATTAGTTACATTCCTGAGTATCAGTGTATTCTAGGAACCAGGATGTAGGTAGACAGATAGATGGATAGACAGAAGCCATATATATGTTGGTCTTGTATGTATATGTCCATACATGTAGATATATGTACACACACATAGATAGGGACAGGGATAAATGGGTGCCATATATATACACACACACATTGGTCTTGGTATGTATATGTCCATAC
>NW_003852434.1:8616904-8620396 GCF_000181295.1 Otolemur garnettii
TAGATATATGTACACACACATAGATAGGGACAGGGATAAATGGGTGCCATATATATACACACACACATTGGTCTTGGTATGTATATGTCCATACATGTAGATATATGTACACACAGATAGATAGGGATAGGGATGGATGGGTGCCATATACACACACACACATTGGTCTTGGTATGTATATGTCCATACACGTAGATATATGTACACACAGATAGATAGGGATAGGGATGGATGGGTACCATACACACACACACACACACACACACACACACATTGGTCTTGGTATGTATATGTCCATACACATAGATATATGTACACACAGATAGGGAGATGGATGGATGGGTGCCATATATACACACACACACACACACATTGGTCTTGGTATGTATATGTACATACATGTATATATATGTATACACACACAGATAGGTAGATAGTGTATAGATGGGTGCTATATCTATCCATCCATCTATTTCCCCACCTACATGGAATGTAGGACATAGGTATCAGAAGACCCAACTCAAACTGCCTTAAGTTTGACTAGAAAAAAAAAAAAGAGGAATTTTCTGTTTTGAGTAACTAAAATTGCAGGGATAGGGCTTACATCACAAACTGCTAAAATCAGGGGCTTAAACAGAATCTTCCTGGTCTGTCTGTATCTTGGGCTTAGCTGTTCTCCTGACTTCAGCTCTCAAGTTTTTCATAGCAAGTCGGCTCTAGCAGCTTTGACTGCACCTTCTAGATCCCAGCTCAGGGTTTTGACTGTGTGACACCAATGTGAATTAATCCCAAAGCCAGGGAAATGAGATTCTGTAATCAGCCAGATTAAATCACCTGTTTCTTCCTGGAGGGGATGCCTATCAGTGAAAACTAGAGTCTTATGATTAGAAGAAGGGGGAATGACACCGGGTTAGACTAATAGATGTCTGGTAACAGTGATCTGAAGGAGATGATATCGTATCACTTTCCATAGAGTAGGACAATGAAGAGCAGAGCCTGTGTGGCTGCCTCCCCAAGAGATCGTATGACTTATTAGCCACTGTGGCAAATTGGGTTATTCAAATATTACATATATTCCTCTCCCTTTATGCTAAATTATACCCTTGTCTTATAAAATCTGGTCCATTTCTTCACTTATCTAATTTGCTTCAACTATGAAACCCAAACTTTGATTCATATAAAATACCTCAAGTGGGCTGGGCAGTAGAAAATCGATGCACTTGCCGTCCCTTGTTAATGCACCTTCCTTTATATTAATGGGATGAACAATGGCACAGAACCATTTTCTTCTTGGTTCTTTCAAATGCTCTTAGTCTAACTCTTAGCAAACTAGAACAAGGGCTGTGACAGCAAGTTTTGTTGGCTATCCATATGCTTTTTAGGAAATCTATTCTATAAAGTTAATCATAAAACAACTAATTGTTCCATTACAGTATATGAAATACAGCTGCTTACCTCTCTCCTGAACTGATATATCAATATTACATACATCTCTTTTGTTTGAAATTTACTTTTATCTTAGGCCCTTTTGAAATCCTACTTGAAAATTGTGAATGGCTATCATAAACATTTAGTTAAGGTCTTACAGAATAATCCATAAACAAAATATTTAGAAAAAATAAACTTGTTTGTTCGTTTCAATTTTCATTACTCCCACATATATATCTATTTCCACTGCAGACAGAGACTGTGCTTACCCTGTCACCAAATAGTGTTGAAAAGGCTTCAATGGTAATTTTGGATATGTATCTTTTCTAGTTTCAGTTGAATAGGCATATAGACCACAAATATTAAATTTTCATTACCATGCCATTATGTGTGTGGTAAAAGACAAAACTTTTAATTAACTGAAGTTTCTAACTAAAGCAATATATATGAATGATATTATTGATTCTAGAAGGACCATGAGACTCATAAGAATCATTTGCTTGCTTTTAAGTCAACCCAGAATTTAAATGATGTTCCCATTAAATATTGAATACAGTATTCAATGCTATATCATAAATATTTCACAGTTTTTTGCTTTCTTGAAATGTGTGTACATTTTTTATCACCCTATGTATATGAACAGTATCTGAACATCTGAATTTATTATCTTGTAGGAATTCAGGCATATGGTGACATAATCAGGACCTACCTGTGGTGAAATGGAGAAGTAATAATTGCAAAGGGGAAAGAAAGAAAACAACTCCTTATTACGTCTCTAACACATGCTAGCCAGGTGGTCTCAGTTAATTTCACACCACACCAGCAAAGTAGGACACACAGCTAATAGAGGATGGCTGTGATGATCAGAACTCAGAAGCACCAACAAATAGCTTTTCTGAGGTAGAATTAGATAACATATTGAATAAAGCATTGGCTCAAAAACACCCTAATTTAGTGCCCATTTAGAAAACATACAAGAGCTAAAGCATGACCTTATTTGTTCAGTGTATGGTGTAGAGATTAGGAGCACAGGCACTGGAGAAGACTGCCTAATTCAGAGTTTAGCTATGTGCCTACTTTGCTATGTAATAAAGGCTGAGGTTCTGGGTGGCACCTGTGACTTAAGGAGTAGAGCACCAGCCCCATATACTGGGGGTGGTGGGTTCAAGCTCAGCCCTAGCAAAAAAACTGCAAAAATATAAATAGATAAAAATAAAAGCTGAGGTTCTTAACTCTCTGTACCTTGGTTTCTTTTTTAATCTGTAAAATAAAAGTAGTAAATAATACCTATCATTTAAGCTTGTTCTGAGTTTTGAGTGAGTTAATACATGTTCTAAGTAGAACACAGTTGGTTATATATTAAGCACTAAATAAGTATTACCTATTATTTTTATAATAGTTGGATTAACACATGGTATCTGGATAAAACCATACAAGTAAAAATGAGTGGATAGATGTGATAGAATTGCATAGAACTATGTAGACTTACACAAAGGAGTACTAGTAAAATCGAGGCAATCCAAACAAGACTGATGGACTGTGTCAATGTCAATATTCTGAAAGGGACATTGTACACTAGTTTTGCAAGGTGTGAGCACTGGGAAAAGCTATGTAAATGGAATTATGCCTGTCACTGCTTGTGAATCTACAACTATTGCAAAATGAAAAGTTTAATTTAAAAAGAGTGTGTGTCATTCTTTATTCCTTTATAAATTGGTAGAAGAATTGCCTGTGTTTTAGTGCATGGATTTATGCAAAGGGGGTGATTACGTGTGATATAGAAAGAGGTGTCATCTATTAAGAGCTTAAAAGTAGTTTGTACTATCAGTGTCTGTGAAGAAGGAAGAAAAGGTGATCGAGGGTATCCATATAGGATCAGAAGAGATTAAACTTTCACTCTTTGGAGATAATATGATTGTATACCTGGAAAACACCAGGGATTCTACTATAAAACTCTTAGAAGTAATCAAGGAATACAGCAGCATCTCAGGTTACAAAATCAACACTCATAAATCTGTAGCCTTTATATATACCAACAACAGCCAAGCTGAAAAAATAGTCAAG
>NW_003852434.1:8622178-8632648 GCF_000181295.1 Otolemur garnettii
AAAAAAAAAAAAATCAGTTCATCTGGTAGTGGATCCCAGAAAATAGAAAAAAAATTCTATAATCACAAGCTAAAATAGGAAAACTTTTATCTAATTTACTCAAAGGGGCTCTAATAATAGATAATACTTATTTAGTGCTAATGCAGGTATAGAACAAAACATTCTCTTGCACTTCATCTTGAAAGTTGTGAATCGGTTTCTAAAGCACAAGTTGAAGGAAAGAGGACATTTTTTAGAAGATTCTGAATCCCTTTAAGGAGATTGAAACTTTGGAAGCTAGGGTTGTTGTTTGAACTCTTCTTGTCTCTGAGGAAATACCAGGGACTTAGGGATAATAAAATAATTCCACAGATATGCTTTTTTAAAAAAAAGTAGTGTAAGCTAATTTGGTTCAACTCAAATAGCCACAAGTAAGTTTTTTTCTCCTTTTAAAATTTTGACTTTTATCACAGAAATGTCCCAAAATGCAAATATTGACATAACAGTATAATAAATTCCCTGTACCTACCAACTAGCTTCAAAAATCAACATGGCCAATCTTGTCTCATCTGTCCATATAGTCAGACTTCCACTAAATTGTATTGAAGGAAATCGTAAATATTACATTACTATCTGTGCATTGTTTAGTATGTCTCTCAAAGTGAAGGGCCTTTAAAAATATCCAAAATCTGATTGGCTATCACATCTAAGTTTTTCCGATTGCTTCAGAAATGTCTTTTTTGAGTTCGTTTACTGAAATCAAGACATAAGCAAGACATGAGTGTTGGTTTTCTGGTTAATCTTGACAAAACTGTCTAAGATCATGGGGAGGGTAGAAGGGCGAATGGGTAGTGGGAGGGTGACTGAAAAGATCACCTATATGGTCTGTCTAACAAGGGTACAAGTGAACTTTTCTAGAACTGGAGTATAAATGTTTTAACACAATAACTAAGTAAATGACACAAAGTTTATGTTAACCAGTTTGATGAAAATATTTCAAATTGTATATAAAAATACTACACTGTACCCCATGTTTGCATTAATGTATACAGCTATCATTTAATTTTAAAAAAAGATCATGCAAGTAGTACATGATAAACTAAGATTTGAACTTCAATGAGTTGTTTGCATCTATATGACTTCTATTTCGCTATTATACGCCAGGTTGAGAAATTTGGGAGTGTTGAGAGATTTGGGAGTATCATAAATATGAACAGTATTATCAGCTGAAGTAATTAACAAGGGACTTCACCTCACCTGAATGAAAAGTTAAAAACAAACACGAGTGGGCTCAGCAGAAGGTGAGGTGACGTGATATAATCAAGTGTTCTACCAAGAGGAAAGGGTAGAGTCAGAGGGTGGTAGTGGGTGGGGCAGGTAGGAATGAAGAATATAAAATCCCCGTATACTTTATTAAGTTGTAGCAAATAAAATATTATTCGATTTTCAGAGAGGACAAACATTTATTATGGCTCTCTCCAAAAAGTGGCTGTTTCTTTATTACTGTAAGATTAGTGTATAGAATAGAGGAAGGGTCAGAATTCTTTGGTGGGTGTGGTTTAGATCATACCTGAAAATTGCCACCTGTTGAGCCACCCTTCAAGAAGCAATATGTGACCAAATTGGAATTATGGATAAAAGAGAACTGACACGAAGGTGGGGCAACCCAACATCAGCAAGGAAATGCTTTAAAAAGGAGGGTAAAATCTGTTCTGTTGACGTAGTCTGTGCTGTCCCAGAGGGTTTTTGATATGGAGAGGTAGTAATAATTATTGTAATACCACTTGTTTATTTGATTTTTCAATTATGTGAGCTGTTCAAAATGGAATTGGCCATCTCTGCAGAGATTCTTAATTCTTTTGAAGTCACAGACACTTCTGAGGATCTGATTAAGAAATGGACTTTACCCTAAATATCCAAAAATCTGCACACAATTTCAGGGTGTAATCTAATTCCCAAAACTCATGTAGGTACTCCTATGGAATTCTGACCCTAAGTTGAGAACCCACAAGAGACAAAGAGTTCCCTGGTGTTAAAAAACATTCAAGTAGATGCGGGGCAGCTCCTGTGCCATGACTGTATAGAGGAAATGGGACCACAGGCTGAGCAACTTCAGTGATGGTTTGAAAATAATTGTGGAACGTCTCAGTTAACATGCTATGTTTGCATGTCTTCCCTTGATCACCTGTACAAGTGTTTCCTTGTGTCCTACATAGTTTTAAGAGCTCTGTCACCTTGAAGGATGTCATCCATCCTGCCTTGAATTATTGCCATGGTATTACAGTTGGCAACAGTGCTTTGAACCTGATGGCAGCAAGCTACAATCCGCGGAGAAGGAAAAAGGAAAAGAGATGCAGCCTGAGCCAGAACCAGCTGGTCTATAAGACAATTTCTTCTACAAAATTACAATATCCTCAAATTGTCATGTTTATTTTGTTGACTCAGTTCATTCCTAAATTGCAATTCAAATCACTTACTGGAACATTTCAAAGTGTTAAAAATAATATAGAAGCAAACAAAGACTCATCCTTTTCTCACTTTATACAACCATTTTGTTTATAAAGTTGCATCCAAGACAAACATGCTTTATTTGGATGACAGGTTTTTAAAAAATGTTTTCCAAAATCCTCACAAGCCCAAGATTTTAAGGTTTCGTATGAACATATTTGCACTGATTTTTTCCCACTTTTAGTGTGTTGGTGCCTCTTTTGGTTGATTTTAAATTATTTCTTATTTTGCAGTGTAGTTTAGGGCAAAGAGTTCTTGGCTAGAATTACAAGTTCTCATGTCACTCCCCAAACTGATTAACTATATGACCTATAAATATGTCAATGTTTACATGGCTGTAAAAGATTATATTCTTCTTAGTAAAGTATCTCAAGAATGGAAAAAAATACCGAATGTACTCAATACTATTATGAAACCAATATATAATCACCCACACTTTCATATGAAAGATAAAACACAATTATAGTCCAGAAAGAAGGAGAGAAGAGGAGGGCGAGAGAAGGGGAAGGGTGGAAGGAGAGTAATGGATGGGACCTCATCTACTGTGCATAGTGCAAGGGTACATGTCAAATCTATTAAGAGTATAAATGTCTAAACACAAAATGAAATAAGGGAGGTGAACGCTATGTTAACCAGTTTGACGTAAACATTCCAAGTGGTATATAAAACCAGCACACTGTATCCCATAAATGCAGTAATGTACACAGGTATGATCTAATAAAAAAAGAAAATCAAATAGGTGTTATAGATGGATAGATGGAAGCGTCTTGGTCATGAATTACTAAGTATAATGAATGGATACATGAGTTTAAATCTTCATTATTTTTACTATTAAATTTAAAATCACGTATGTATGATTGTTAAGGTAATGCAGGCTCATTGGAGAACAAATGGCTACAAGAGAAGCATAAGGAAAAAATGTTAGGGTGGTAATTCTTCCATGCTAAGTATTGCAATTATTGTAATGCTTTCTTATTTCCTTTCATATTCTATAAATACATCTCTATGTGAGATAAACACTTAAATAGAAACATATTTACATAGGTTTTATATATAGAGAGAGTGAGCTGGATTTATATAGGTTTATGTCTTAGTTTTTCTTATGTTTATCCTTATGCTATTCTTTCAAAATACTTTTGAATGGATAAGGATACCAAAGGATATTGGGATAAGGATACCAAAAACACTATTTTTTAGTGAGTCCTTTCTTTGGATATTTCATTTATTCCAACTTTTTATTTAACAATGGTGACTGTGATGAATATCTTTGTCCATAAAGATTTAGAAACAAAATAACTAGATCAAAGATTGGGAATATTGCGAGCTATCAAATGCATGTCGCCAAAGTCTTGCCTGAGGTTCTGCCAGTTTTCAGCGGCATCATCTACTTTAGGGAGTGCTCACACCACACTCCTAATTTTTGCCAATGGTGTTCATTAAATAATTGTCAAAGTGACATGTAAAAATTGTGTAGTTACCTTAATATATATTTATTTAATTGAATGTGAGTTTAAACATTGTCACATATTTGTTGACTATTTTTAATTATCTTGTAAATATGTTAAGATTTTTGTTCAAAGACATGTGTTTTTCAAAGAAAAGAGAAAATAAACTTAACCTATATATACATATATATGTATATTATATGAGCAGAAAGGAGGGGAGTGTTTGGAAATGCAGAAATATTATTTAGCTTTATAAAAGTGACCTTGTTTTAAGTTGATATTACTTGTGTTTTTTTAAATATATTGTTATAGTTCCCCTAAAAAATATTTTTCTATGTAAAATTTTGGCTACCCTAGTGGGAACTTTTTACCTAGAAAAATTATTTATAGCTACTTGGAGACTTCAAATTAATATTAACTTAATAAAGTCACAAATTCACACTTATTTTACTTAAGATTTTAAGTTCAAATTTTAAGTTACCTTAGGATTTCTTCATTATTCTTTTCATAAAATAGGTACATTTTAACTATCTCCTTCAAGGAAGGTTTTGATTAATGCTTAAGCAGCCTAGCATAAGTAATCTGAAAAATTTAGCAGGCCCAGGCTGGGCTCACACCCACCAGCTCTGGTGTGTGTGATGGCACCTACTCACTGAGCTACAGGTGCAGAGCCGAGGTGTCTGGCTATTGAACTGAACCCTAGAATAAGTACATAACTAACAAATGAAAAAATAAACAAACACATAAGTAATAAAAATCTGCTTTCTTCAGTATAAACATTAATCATAATTTATACATGATATTTTAGTTAAATGACTTAAATGACTTCACTCTTTCATTTATCATAGGCGTGAGTTTCTTGAAATGGACAACCACCTGAATCAGAGCTAAATGAAATTAATACTATCCAGTTCCCCACTCTATTATGTTCTTACGGCCTCTATTCTCAGTCATATCTCCTTTTCTTCATATCTCATAAAGTGATAAGATGTCTGTCTGCACTACACTTTTGACTTACGACTCTTGACATATTTTTGTTACTTTTCTTCAGGTGCCATTCATGTCTTTTGTCAAGCAACAGCTATCCACTAAGCTCATCTCTTTACTCTGCTGGTACCTCAGAGGTGTTGCCACGGCACAAACCAATACAACTTGGCATTTTCAAATCCAATGTGATCCTTCTTCACTACTATTTGTTTGCCTCTAATTGGAAATCACAGGTCAAAGCTGTTCATAGTCCTCGTTATGAGATATCAGTTGTAACACATAAGGCCTGACAATTAAGTTTGCAAACTTGCTATTGTGCACTTATACCCCCAGCACTGTATGAACAGCCCAGTAAGGGAACATAACCTCCACATATCAGTATCTCCCGGCTGCGCTCCTGTTGATAGGTGGCAGAGTCCTGCTGAGTGGTGTTCATTATTGTTGCTTAGAGTTGTGTGCTGTTATGAAAATGTCGGACCTTGAATTACAAAGATTAAATTTCTAGTTAAACTTGGAAAGAGTAGAAGTGAAATCAAGGACATGTCCGTCAAAGTTCATGGGGACAATGATACAAAGAAAATGGTAGGGTACAAATGTAATAAATGATTTTCTGACAGAGGAGAAAGCATCACTGATGGTAAGAGGTCAGGGGGCCAGGAACGAGCAGACTCACAAAAACATTGCAAAGATTCTTCAGTTCATGCATCCAAACTGTCAGCTGACTGTGAGAAGCAAAACGGACCAAGTAAACATCCATGGATCAACAGGAAAATTTTAACTGAAAACCTTAGCATGAGAAAGGTGAGTGCAAAAATGGTCCTAAAGGAGCTCACTGATGAACCAAAGCAAAAGAGAGTTGAACTTTGCCAACGTCTTTTGGAGAGGCCAGAGGATATTTTGGACCATGTTATTATTGGCCATGAAAGAGAGGTGTACCAATCAGACCCTGAAACAAACTGTCACAGTGCACAATGGAACTCAGCCAATTCTCATGACAAAAAATGTTCCAAATGAGGAGTCAAAATAATGTTGCTAACCTTTTATAATATCAGAGGGATTGTTCATTACGAATTGTTCTAACTAGACAAGCAATTAACCAAATTTACTATGTGGAGTGCTGAAAAGGCTGCAAGAAAAAGTTAGAAGAAAACAACCTCAACTTTTTGCCAACAACTCACGGCTGTCGCATCACGACAATGTACCAGCTCACACAGCACTGTCTGTAAGGGAGTCTTTAGCCAGTAAACAAACAACGGTGTTAGAACACTCTTCCCACTCACCTGATCTGGCCCCCAGTGACTTTTGTTTTTATCTGAAGATAAAGGAAATATTGAAAGGAAGACATTTAGATGACATTCAGGACACTACAGGTAATACAATGACAGCTCTGACTGCCATTCCAGAAAGGAGTTCTAAAATTACTTTGAAGGGCAGACTAGATGCTGGTGTCTGTTCATAGATTCCCAGAGTGAGCACTTCAAGGGTTACTAAGTGATACTCAGCAATGAGGTAGTTCTTTTCCAAGATGAGT
This sequence comes from Otolemur garnettii, assembly GCF_000181295.1. Lineage (NCBI taxonomy): Eukaryota > Metazoa > Chordata > Mammalia > Primates > Galagidae > Otolemur > Otolemur garnettii. Next base: position 8,628,629 of record NW_003852434.1, read on the forward strand.
TCATGGCTTGGCAAATTGTCCCTTTACTGAGGACAGAACCTGAGAATACCATGGGATACACTCCTTATAATTGGTTATTAATCAGTTGACTTGTGGTTAATTTTTAATTAATAACCCATCCAAGTGGGCCCACCCTAATTAGTTGAGCCCTTAAAAAATGAGAGGAATGCCTGAAGTCAGAGGGACTGGAAGTGGGCGAGGGCGGGAGGAGGCGGCCACGTGGCAAGGACCTGCAAGCAGCCTTTGTGAGCTGAGAGTGGATCCCAACTTACAAACAGCAAGACTGTAGGGACCTACTCCTACAACCAGAAGGACTGAATGTGGCAAATAACCTGAGGGAGGTTGAAAGCAAATGTTTCCTTAGAAATGATTCCAAATGAGGAGGCTGCTGGCTGACAACTCCATTTCAAAAGAATGTGTTTTTGAAAGGAAAGAGAAAGTAAACTTTAAATAAGGGCATGCATATTTGTATGTATTTACATTAGCAGATTTTTAAAAGCTGTGAGAGGATGCATACTGCTGGAAAGGATGTCGGGAAGCATAGAAGTATTAATTAATTTTTACATGTACCTCGTTTGCTCTTAAAAATAGGAAAATGCACCTTTATTATATCATGGTAGAATACTTAGCAAAATTGTCAGAGCTTCCCTTTGACAAAGCTGGAAACACAGTCGAGGGGATTTTCAAGCAAAGTGCTGAAGGAGCCATCTGGGTTCTTGCCACTGACCATTCTTGCAGAGAATTTAAGCTATGCCGAGAGATTAAGAGTTTCCTCACAGATCTTCTCTATCGAACCAGAAGGCCAACAGCAAGAGGAACCAAACATAAAAAAGGGGTTATCCAAAAAGATTTCTGGATGTGACTTTCGTCTAAGGAGTGAATGCCATGGAAATTTATAGAAGGCCTCCAAAGTCCTTGAGAAAATTCCCTGGGCACAGGCCCAGCAAACTCAACTGGAAAGGCACAGGGAAAGTGCAAGTTACAAAAAGGTTGTAAGACGCACAAACTTAGCCTGGCAGAAATAGGCTGATGAACTACCACTCAGATACACAAGCGCACGCCTTTCTATAAAAAGGAAGGATGACTCAGAAGATAGAACCAAGAGACCTGAGGGTGGGACTGAGAGCCACAGAGATTTATTTGCAGGCCTTACAAACTTACAGAATTGGATTAGCGAGTCCTTTCCACCTTCCAGTTCCTCTTTTTCAAACCAGAGTATTATAGATGACATCCCCTGCCTGTCTCACCACTGTGTATGGGGAGTATTGAAGGTAGCTTGTATCTACTTTTTCAAGACCACAAAGGTAAATGGTGCTGTATATACAAATCGTACATAAGAAACCCAATCTGCACCTGATTTAGATGATGAGATTTTGGACTACAGCTTAGGCATGACCTTTTCACGCCTGTACTCTCCTGAAATTGAATACTGTTTTAGTCCAGTCATATTCCTCTTTGTATCTTTGCCTTGGACCCTGGACCCTCAACTCTAGCTAAGTGCCTGGTGCAGAGTAGAAACTTCATATGTACTGTATTGAAATGATCACCAGACGGAAATTCTACACACTGTATTCAGTTGATGTAACGGTTTTGATTTTCCATGACAAAAGAAAATATTTTTCTCTATATTCCTAAAGGTTAAATACTGCACCTCCTGAGGTAAATCAACATAGAATAGGCATGGTTAATAATAAATTGATTTTTCGCTTCAAATATGAATCAGTTTTAACATTGCTGCCAATTTCATACTCCTATTTACACAATCGGGATCAACTAGATAGTTTATAAAGTTCCAGTTAAAAAGTGAATGTTTTGATGACTATATGTAAATATAATATATGATGAATTTGATTTTTCATATGTATGCCATTTTTTCCTGGTGTTATTGAATAACCTCTAGCTCTTTGACTTGGACATTAGGATAAACCACTTGTACTCAAAATAGTAAACAGATACCGTTACTATCAGTTGATGCCATCCTACTTTGAGATGTACACATATCATGCCACTGCTTGGAAACATTTGTGAAACTCATTTGCTTTTCCAAGGCTGTGTTTAGAGTTTTAGGTGTTGTTAATGTTTGTTTACTGATGATTCATTCTTCCTGAAGGAGAGAAAATGGGTGCCAGTAATGTTGATGGTACTATGAACCTCCCTCATTGAAGTGTTCTCCCTTGAAAAACTGAAGTACAAATATATTTTTATATCCAAGAAAAACAAATTGTGTACAACCATATCCTGTGTTCTACTAGGAATCCAGCATTGATTTTTAACATATCAACACTAACATTAATTTCCTTGACAAAGATGTATATAGTACTGCACAGGAGCATGACTCCGTGAGACAACTGTCTTTAGCTGAAACAATTCCCAACCGGGGCTGACAGCAAAGTACTGCTTGCTAGTCACACCCCCAACAACTGTGTTAGTAAGTCCGTTCTTTATTCCTGAAAGAGGATCAAGCAGCTTACCGTTCCCTACAGCACAGGCTCCCCAACCCCTCTCCTGAGGTGGTCTGTAGGCTTCCTCTCCTGTTCCCAGCTGGGCATTAACATTATGCACTGATTTACTGAAATCCAAATTACAAACTTTATTTAGACCACACTCCACTCAGTATACCAGGGCCAGGTGCACTAATGGTTTGTGAGCACCTAGTTCCTGTTTACCATTCCTAAAGCCTTATAAACCGAGATGTTTCTTGAAGTACAATTACATTTGGACAGCAGGCCCATCCCAGATATTATTTATTTGGGGTATCTTTCTTTGCTGTGATTTTATCCACAAAATCAAGTTTTCAGTTGTTGTATTTTCTTCGCAAGAACTTCCATGTAGATATAAAAAGGAAAAAGGCTTCTCATGTTATCTTAGTTGATAAACTTGCAGGAAAGTAAATGGATATTTTTAATTTTAAAAACTTAACCTGATGCTACTGCTCTTATATAAAATGAAATATATGGGTCTCCCATGACATCTTACACCAAGTTAAAATTCAACACCGTGAGTAATTCATGAAATAATTATTTGTTCATTGATTTAAAGTTATACTTTTATTATATTTGAATTCCAAACACACACACACACATGTACACAAATATTTAAAAACTCGAGTCTTTTCCTATGTTTTCTATTTATCTCCACTAAATCCTTGTCTACTTCTGGATCAGAATAATATTGATTTGGTACTTGTAGATTTATAATTTATTTTACTATACGAGACCCTCTTATGATCTCCTAATATTTTCTTAGGCTAACAAGTTATTATTACTTCAAACATTATTAAAATCCTATTTTCAACTGTACAAAGTGCTCACAGGAAAATCAGAGCTTATTCTATTATTTAGAACATGCATATTCTTGTTGATTTTATTTTTCTAGTTATTATTTACTTGTCTAAATATTTTATACTTCCTATAATGAAAACTTTTCCTTATAAAAAAGCGTTTGCTTTTTTCCTCTGTGCATTTTGTAGTCATCTACTTTATTGAATACTCATTTTAGTTTTTATATCTTAGGTATTTGAGTCTAAGCTGAGGCATTTTTCACTTTCCCCTTTCTGTTCACATGTATTATTTTTTTCAGTTTTGAATACTGTAATGTATCATTGTACCCACAGAGTGATTGTGATGAAAACAGGCCTAGCAAGTAATGCATAATTGTGATTTCTTTGGTACGAAGTACAAGAAAAATTCCACTGTGTCTCAGTTTACAGGAGATTCCTCTTATATTTTCCTGTGTATAAAAACAAATACCACAGTGGTGGCCACGCAGAAGTAAGGGACCCGTCACTAGGAGAACATGGACGAGAATAAGGGTTTGGTTAAACACATGTTCTTATTTATGTTATGCTTTAGAAAAATTTAAATTGAGATTTTAAAAATAAAATTCAGTTTCCATCAGATTTAATTATTATTTTTTTTCTTTTTGAGACAGAGTCTTACTCTGTTGCCCCGGGTAAAGTGCGCCGGCATCATCATAGCTCACAGCATCTCCAAACTCTTAGTCTCAAATGATCCTCAGTTG
>NW_003852434.1:8632668-8643218 GCF_000181295.1 Otolemur garnettii
TTTTTTTTTCTATTTTTACTAGAGATGGGGATCTCACTTTTGCTCAGGCTGGTCTTGAACTCCTGAGCTGCAGTGATCCTCCCACATTGGCCTTCCAGAGTGCTAGGATTCCAAGCATGAGTCACCACACCTGGACAGATTTAATTATTTCTAAAACATCTACATGGAGACATTGATGCCAAATTTAAAAAAAAAAAAACAAACTCTAGGATCAGAGGAATTTCTAAAATAAGGATTCTTAAATGACTGAATTGCAATAACAAAAAAGATCATGGAAACAGGAAAAAAATAAAAATGTTTATAACAATTTATAAAAGAAATGGTAATTTGTCCAACAGTGGTTACCCTGGGACCTTAGAATTCTAATCATACTGAACTTTTTCAGTTCTCTCAACGTATGTCTGTCAGTCTGTGACACCTCCCCGACTTTCCTTCCCGGCTTCTCCCCACATCCCTTCTTCCACCATCCGTCTTGTATCCGCTCCGCTGTCTCGTCCTTTGGGAGGCCTCCCCGGCGAATGCTGTTGAAAGGGTCTCAACTATTCTCTCAGTTTTACCCACACTTCTCCTTACACTTTCCTTTCATTGCTTCCTACAGTTTCATCCCTGAAAAACATGAGCTTCGAGGATGCAGGCTCCCAGAATCTCATCAGCCTCACCCCTCAATATACAATACAGAGAGCTCTGCCTAGTAAATGTGCCCAAGGGGTTGTAGAGAATGTGGACTGCAGCCTAAGAAAATACTAGGAGATCATAAAAGGGTCTTGTATAGTAAAATAAATTACAAATCTACAAGTACCAAATCAATATTATTCTGATCCAGAAGTAGACAAACAGTGGCAAAAAATAGAAAACACAGGAACAGACTTGAGTTTGAAATATTTATGTACATGTGTATGTGTGCTTAGAATTCAAATATAATAAAAGTATAATTTTAAATCAATGAACAAATAATTATTTCATGAGTTACTCATGGTGCTGAATTTTAACTTGGTTGAAGATGTCATGGGAAATCCATATATTTCATTTTATATAATTGTGATAACATCAGGTTAAGTTTTAAAAAATTAAAAATATCCATTCACTTTCCTGCAAGATTATCAACTAAATAAGATGAAAGCAAAAGTGACAAGCTAAAACAAAAACATTAAGTATTAATCTCCATCAACAAGTGAAAGAATCAGCAGTTTGAGATGAATACTCCAGACCAATGAGCAGCAACATGAATAGATCTTAAAAACCACAATAGTGAGGGTGGTGCCTGTGGCTCAAAGGAGTAGGGCGCCAGCCCCATATGCTGGAGGTGGAGGGTTCAAACCCAGCCCTAGCCAAAAACTGCAAAAAAAAAAAAAACACAATAGTGACAAAAAATTAAGCTTTAGGTCAATGATATCAGACATAAAGTAAGATGAAAAGCAAAAAAAAGTTGTTTTATTTTATGTAGTAAAAATATAAAAAGTATATATGACTGAAACTAATAAATGACAAATTTATGATCGTTAATTCTGTGATATTTTCTTTCTTAAAAAGAAATAACATGAATCAAGGCAGATCCCTTAATACCTATGCTTATTAGATGGTTTCTACCCATAATTTCTGGGTGTTATGTTTTCTACATAGTGTGAAATCAGTGTTCTCAGTTATTTATATGAAGCTTGGGAATCATTCAATGGGAAATGTTTTCAAAAACTTATTTGTGGCTGGGCACAGTGGCTCACACCTGTAATCCCAGTACTTGGGCCAAGATGCGTGAATGAGCTCATGGGTTTGACACCAGCCTGAGCAAGAGCAAGACACCTTCTCTGAAAATAGCTGAGTGTTGTGGAGGGCTCTTGTAGTCCCAGCTACTTGGAAGGCTGAGGCAAGAGGATCATCTAAGCCCAAGAGTTTAAGGTTGCTGTGAGCTATGACACCATAGCATTCTATAGAGGGTGAGAAAGTGAGATTCTTGTCTCAAAAACAAAACAAAAAAACTGTATTTGCAGGAGTTCTATGATCAGGTGGGCTAAACTGATTATGGAGATGACTCATTCTTGTGATGAGGAGCGGGTCTCTCTGTCCAGGGATGGACTTTCTTATTTGCCATTCATTGTGTTCTGGCATTTTGTCCCTAATCATGGCTCTGACCCTTTACACATATTAGGAGATTTTCAGATTTTCAGGAGATTTTAAACAGGTTAGCTCTAACTGTTTAATTAACTGTTTAATTAATTGGCAAATTCTCAGCAGTTAGGAACAAGTTAGTGCTAATTTTGGATCATGAAAATCAATAATCGGCAATCACTTCACAGACTGGAAAGTTCCCCAAGTCTCGTTTTATCTGCACTTCAATTTTAGGGTGACTTGGCAATCCTATTCCAAGGCATTTACTCAATAGATATAAAACCATATTTCCAAACAGAGAGTTGTCCAGTACAGCAGTTTATTCCTAATTGCCAAAGAAGCCTCATTAATGCCCTCCAGCAGGTGATTGGACAGTGTTGTACATTCAATAGAGTGCATCTTAGCAATAAAAATGAACACCCTCCTAATAATCATCATGACATGGATGAATCCCAAGAATATTATTCTGAGCAGAAGAAGCTGGAAATAGAAGAATACATATGGTAATATTCCATGTATCTAAAATTCTAGAGGAGATAAATCTGAATACCATGTTTCCCCGAAAATAAGACCTACCCCAAAAATAAGCCCTAGCAGGATTTCTATGCATTTGTTAAATATAAGCCCTACCCAGATAAAATCTAGTGATGGGCGTGGCTTTGCAGCATATCTGCATAGCCACGCCCTGCATTTCAGCACAGAGCCATAAGGAAGACTGGAAAACCTTTTATCTGCCACAGCTCCTTTCTCCAAGCCTTTCACACTTGAGTGTGTGGTAACCACGGTTGTAGGCATCCTATTGCACATGTGTGAACGGCTAGGGGAAAGGAGTTCACGCATCACTAGTGTCAGCTCCACCAACAAGTTCGACTCCCCCTGTCAAGTTCCAGAAGAAGATGACTTAACTATATTTGATTGTTGTATTATACTTAATAAAAATAAGACATCCCCTGAAAATAAGCCCTAGTGTGTCTTCTTGAGAAAAAACAAATATAAGACAATGTCTTATTTTCAGGGAAACAGGGTAGGAACAGAAAGCAGACCAGTGCTTGCCTGACTAGGGGTCAAATGACTGAATAGGAGGAGAGGCACAGAGATGCTTTGGGGGTGATGAAAGGATCCTCTAACTTGATAATCACAGATGGCATGGAGGAATATACATTTGTCAATAATGTAAGACCTAGAAATTCCACTGCTAGGTAGATTTTATATTAATACATACAAAAGACATAAGAACGCTCATAGTAGCTTTATGCATAACAGCTTTTTGGCTGGCATAAAAGCCAAAGCCAGCCCAAAGCCTGTCACCAGCATGATGGAGAAACACGTGAGGGTCGACCCTACTTCTAACAGATCCTGAGGAGCTTTCTGCCCATTTCCCTGGAATCCCTCTGCTGCTTCTTCATTGTTGTACTTTTCATTTTCAACAGCCAACACCTGCATCCCTCTCAAAAGACTGTCTTTAAATTTTGGCAACCTAATTTCCCTCGGACCCAGAGAGCCAGAAAGGCCTGGAAATTTATGTACCTTAGGGACAACCTTTAATCAAAGAGTCACAGTGCAAGAGTACAGTCGTCCTAGAGTCTCTACCCAATCCAGACTCCTCTGAGGTGCAGGTGGGCCCTGTCTGGAGCTCCTGTGAGGCTGGGCAAGGGCCTGTGGGGAACTTTGCTTTACACGGTATTCTTGTTGACCTAGAACCTCCATGAACCAACCTACTCCCATGTTCTACGACCATTTAGTTTTCTCCTAGAGTTTTATTAGAAATGATACAATCACTTTAATTCAAATCCTTATCTTAGGTTTGGCTTCTAGGAGACACAACCTGAGACATATTTGAATGTGAAAAAGAACAAACCGTTGGCTACAAACAACTATAGGAATGAATCCACAATAAAAATATTGAACAAAATAAGGCAAGCACAAACAAATATATACCGCGTGGTTTGTCTGTGTAATGGTAAGTGCCAGGAAAAACCAGCCTACTGCTATAAAGTGTGAAGTCAGGGTGTGGGTTGCTCTGGGGAAGAGGAATAATGCGTCGAGGTGAAAGGAGGGCTGGTGGGAGGCTGGGGCGTGCTGTTCCTGGACCTCAGTGACGGGCATGTGTTCACAGCGTGGTGAGACCTTGACCTATCAATGAGCCTCATGTATTCTTCTCTATGTAACAGAGTATTTAGGTAAAGATCTCTTAAATTAACAGCCACATATATTACTACGACAACAAAAGCTATGGCATAGTTGAAGCAATCCATGGGCATCTATTCTAATCTGGATTACAGATACAGGGTTTCAAATTAAATAGATATATATAATATATCCTAAAATGATATAGACAGAATCATTTTTATAGGTGACCAAGTATTTGGATCACACTTTAATTAAACTGAGATTTAAATCAAAATTGTCAGCTGGATGTACATATAAACTGTGCCTCTGTCTGACTATTAGAAAGCCAGTTTTAGGCAATGGTACAATTTAGGCATATTTACCTTGTTAGCCCTCCAATGTGTCCAATTAAAGTCGGCATCACTTTTAGAAATTTTTTCTTAGTAAAATGTCAATTTCAATTACACTAAGAATTATTACTGTGTCAGTGTAACAGAAATGAGAAATAGATAGTAGATTTAGATTAAAAAATACCAATAGTAGAGAGCTGGGTACTAGAAATATTGGATATTTTCAGGAATTTTTAAAGCTGTCTGGTTCCTCTGGGGCAAAAACAATAAAGCACCACCAAATATAATTTCCAATTATTGATTATTTTGGTTAATAAACTTATACTTCATCACCATTATCAAGATCATTCTTACCTCAATCATCAACGTGTCATCATCAGTATACAGCAACGTGTACCTCATGTTAACGGTTCGGCTTTATGTCAACAGTTCTATGCTAAATAATACTCTTGTTTATTTAAAAAGCATAGTAGATTTTGTCTATCAAGTTTTTTTTTTTTTTAATTTAAAATGTTTGGAATTCTTTTCCCTTCTGGTAGATCTGGTTCTTGAAATTGTTCTTGATGTGCAGCTTTACAGAGACATGTTAAATAATATGTAGAAGATAAATCGGTAATTATGTTGCAAATGCAGAGGTTCATTTGTCCGTGTAGAAATGTAAGCTGAATGCAAACCAGTCTGTTTTACAAGAATATAACATGTTTCTTCTTAAAAGTTTTAACAGTTAATAAAAACAAGACAATTAAATCAGCATGCTGGCTTATCTTTATAGTTTTTCACTTTCCAGTTTATAATTTGTCAGTAAACTAAATCTACATAATTCATTTGTATTTCAAGTTCTTATTTCAAACTAATAGCAAAGAAATAAAACTACAGACAAATACAAGAGGGTATATACATTTGGAAACAATTTGAGGAAACAGTTTGTATATAAAGAAAAATCTTTTTTTTTTTTTTGAGGCACAGTCATGGTAGAGTGCTGTGGCATCACAGCTCACAGCAACCTCCAGCTCCTGGGCTTAGGTGATTCTCTTGCCTCAGCCTCCCAAGTAGCTGGAACTATAAGCACCCGTCACAATGCCTGGCTATTTTTTGGTTGCATTTGTAGTTGTTTACCTGGCCCAGTCCAGGTTCGAACCCACCAGCCTAGGTATATGTGGCTGGCACCATAACCACTATGCTACGTACAGGGGCTGAGCCTAAAGAAAAATCTTTTATTATTGTTTATATTTTAAATATAATCTAAAATATGATACACTCCTATAGCTTATTTTTTCTAATATATAATTTGTAATATTATGTCATTTTACAAATGCATGATACATTATTCAAACCATGTAAAATGGTACACAATGAAAAGTCTGCCACACCTATAGAATTATCTTTGAAAATAACGTTCAAAATAAAGCATAGCGTTTTGAAGCATTTATAATACACCTGATACATCTGCATGTGAAATTGCTAAGTATTTTGCATAGCTGAATAACAGGACTCTACTTATGTCATTGTTAGCCCTTGTAACATTTGGAAAAACTTTGATTATGGGATTTACATGTGGAATAATGCCTTTATCAAGCTCATTACATTCATGGTAACAAGAGATGTATGAATAAGAATCATAAATCTTGTATAATAGGAATCCACCTGTGGTTTTACGGTCTTGGAGCTCAGCCATAATTTTTCAACACCAGTGAAAGTGCACCTGTCTATCAGATAAGAAAACACAATGGTCGTTAATTATATTCTTTCTTTCTTTTATATTATCTTATGGACTTGGAACCATTAGTGTTCTTCACAGGACAGGCTTTGTATTTGATGTTAGTCCTGTTGAAAGCTGCAGCCCATGTGTGAGTTGCTTGCACAATATCATGGTTTGTGTAGTAAAGACATCAGAAACAAAATGTGCTTTGGATTAGATGAGGCTCTGCTTGAACTATTCTGTGAAAAAGACAAAATCATAGAGTGCAAAAGAAAAGTAAGAAAACCAGAACCAAGATACACCAGACAAATGCAAATCAAAACTATCCCGAGATATTCTAACCCCAGTGACAACTGCCCACATCACAAAGTCTCAGAGCTGCAGATGCTGGCGCGGATGTGGAGAGAAGGAAACACTTTAATACTGCTGGTGGGACTGCAAACTAATACAACGTTTTTGGAAGGAAGGATAGAGAATCCTCAAAGACCTCAAATTAGACCTCTCATTTAATCCTGCAAAACCATTTTAGGGCATCTACTCAGAAGGAAAAAAAAATTCTTTTATTATAAGGACATGTGTGCACTAGACTGCTTATCGCACTCAGTTTACAATCACCAAAGTGTGGAAACAGCCTAAATGCCCACCAACCCAGGAATGGATTAACAAGCTGTCGTATATGAACACCATGGAATACTACTCAGCCACTAAAAAAGATGGAGACTTTACATTTTTTGTATTAATCTGGATGGAGGTGAAACACATTCTTCTTAGTAAAGCATCACAAGAATGGAGAAGCAAGAATCCAATGTACTCAATTCTAATATGAAGTCAGTAGATGAGCTAATACATCATGGTGTATAGGTATAATAATGGTGGGGGGTAGGTGAACAAGGGAGTAGGGGGAGGGGAGAAGGGACAGGGATGGGGTCACAGTGTATGGCACACCTCTTGGGGGCAGGACACAATTATAAAAGGGACTTTAACTAACAAATGCAATCAGTGTAACCGAATTCTTTGTACCCTCAATGAATCTTAAACAATAAAATAAAATAAAATACACTTTAAAAAGAAAAGGTTATTCTCTTCACTATCCATGGCTTCCCACTAGATCCTTAGGGAAGAGAAAGTCAAAATTGTTTTCAAAACTCTCCCACATAACTCCATTACGCTGTCACACACCACATAACAACACTGCAGTCAGTGACCAACTGCATATATTACAGTGGCCTCGGAAGATTCTGATGGTCTTAAAAAATTGCTCTCACCCAGTGACGCTGTAGCTGTATTAATGTCGTAGCCCAACACATTGGTCATAAAAATATAACACATACAACTATGAACAGTATATAATCCTTGATAATGATAAGAAACAATTATGTTACTGGTTTATGTATTTATTATCATGTGCCACATAAAGATGTTTTGGTCATTAATGAACTGCATTATGAAGGTGTCCCCATTATGAAGGTGTCCCCTTATAATACTGGATTCTTACTGTACCTTTTCTATGTTTAAATAGGATTAGATACACAAATACTTTTCCACGTGTTACAACAGGTAGCACTATTCAGCAGAGGAACATGCTGCAGTTTTGCTGCCTACGAGGAACAGGTTGACATCCAGCCTCGGTGTATAGTAGGCGGTGCCATCTAAGTTTCTGTACGTACACTCTGGCATTCACACTACAGTAAAACGCAAATGATACATTTCTCTGAACCCAGCCCCATCGTTAAGAGACACATGATGGAGTATAACTAAACTCTCACAAGAGAAAACATGGGCTAACTGAACTACAATGATTGAGAGTATCTGTTCACTAAGACACCATTAAGAAAACGTAAATGCAAGCTATAGAGAAATAACAGTTGCAGTGCATGTACCTACCAGAGGGCTTCAAGACACACTACGTAAAGAACTTTGCAAATCACGGAGCAAAAGACAATACAATAGAAGTCTGGGCCATCACTTAAACACCCTTCACAGAAGAGATATCCAAATGGCTTACAAACACATAAAAAACTCCCATCCTTTTAGAAATCAGGGAGATGCGTGTTAATGCCACGACATGAAACTATACAAACTCGCCAGAGTGACTCAGAAACAGACCAACAATCCCAGTCTCTCACATTCCTAATAGGCATACGAACTGTTAAAATTGTGGAGAACTGTTAGTATTTTTTACTAAATAAGAAGCTAATAACAATTTACATCCCAGCAGTTCTACTGCCGGTTATATGTCCAATATTAATGTCTGAACAAGTCTACCCTAATATTCATAGTAGCATCGCTCCTGACAGCCAAAAATGGAAACAACTCACATGCCTGGTATTTGTATTTGTCTATCTCTTCTTCACTTTAAACATTCTCTTTCAAAGCACTTCCTATTTTAAAATCATATTTTATAAGAAAGATACTATCTTTTGTAGGCATCACACCCAACTCCCTCAAATTAAGGGTCTCCCCTCTCCGTGTAAATCAGCAATAATTTTAAGGAGGTAAAAGTTGTGCCAGAGTGGAGTATGAATCTGCCACGTAACGCACAGAAGCAAAATCAGCACTGATTGGCAAACAGCTGCCTGTCGCTTTGAAGACAAAGTCCAGGGCTGGAGACTGGAAAGCTGGAGAGTGTTACAACAAAGAGTTCATCGAGGGATGCGAAGAAAAACAAGAGAAAGAACAGGAGGGTTGGGGTCTTTTTTTTAGGAATCCAAATGAGCATCCAGTTAAATGCCAGCAGTCTCGTTCAATGTGATGAATCTTTATTATTCCATCGGTATGATAAATGCAGACTGCTAGCTGCTGAGCACTGGAGGACAGCTCGCTGAGTCCCTGACAATCCCACCGTGCACACCACAGAGAGGGGAGGGCAGACCATGGTGTCTGCTTAAATGCGAACAGTCTCAGCACCTTCTTTTCATTATTTTAAGTGACTGCTCCTCGTCAGAGTAATTTGATTAGTAGTGAAGTCACAGACTGTTTAGAGCTGTTGCCTTGGTAATGTACGTATGAAAACTGCTTCAGGGAAATATAGCTGCAAGTCTGGGATATTGTCCATAGATACGGTGACGTCATAACCCCTGACGCGGAAACACACAGTGAACTCATCTATAAGCTGGCTGGCTTCTAAATGCAGGGGTGCCGTCGATTTACTCATTGATCAAACTGGTTGAGGCTTTCTAGTGCCATATGCGCCATCCCCTGTGCCCCCAATAAAGCTTGCATCCAGGAATATTTCCCTTTTTTGTGCAAGTATTTAGGCCTTTCCCCTTCATTCTGCAAAATTTGTTTAGGATTCTTAACTATAATGACAGCCTCACAATTTATTAGTCTTAATGATGCTTTGTTATTACGAAGCAGTAACAGTGAGAATACCAAATACATCTGAATTTCCTACAATTATATAATCTAGAAATATACTCTCAGGGTCAGTTTAATTTGCTAATTTAAGAAGAGTCTACTGCTTTAGCAGAGACATTAGAAATATTTGATTTTTATTTCATTTTATAATTTCTAAATGTTTTTGTTTGAAGCTTGTACCTGATTAATCTGCACAATAACGTTACTCACAGATAAAACAATTCCTGTCCATAAATGGTCTAGCCATAAAAATGGTCCATCCTAAATAACCCAGCTGGATGGCCACAAACCCAGCCAGATCCCAATATTCTAATCAAAATTCTTTTTTATACACTCAAAATTTTTATTTTACACTTAATAGTAACATTCTTAATGTTCCGGGTTAATCAATCTACCTCCTATGCCCATCGCAGACTTTAGTTATTGGCTTTGCTATATCGATATTGTTGTGCCTTTTTCCTTATGACAAAATTTTAACAAATTTTATAAAAATAAAATAATTACCAAAGTAGTATTTGCATTTACTAAAAGCCTAAAGAGACTTAGAAGTTTATTTGTAAACTTCTTAGCAATATTCTTTGTGTATGTTGCATTTTAAAGCTCCTTCCATACCTAAGATTTTCTGATACTTTGCGTTGTAAAAGCTTAAACAGCATTTTGGCCATAATTTGTATGTGTAAACAATTTCTAAATATTGTTGAATAAAATGAATTTTTATTCTTATTGTATGCAGTAATTAGTTATCCACCCCCCAGGATAAATATTTATTCCCATTTGAATTTACAAATAATCATCCTTATCTTTATATTCATCTCATTAAAAAATAACATTAGGTTGGGGCGGTGCCTTTGGCTCAAGGAGTAGGGCGCCGGCCCCATATACCGGGGTGGCATGTTCAAGCTGGCCCCAGCCAAAACTGCAAAAAAAAAAAA
>NW_003852434.1:8643354-8646633 GCF_000181295.1 Otolemur garnettii
ATAATTCTACTATAATAATGGAGAACAAATAAATCAAACTGGTAAATAAAGACAGACAATCCAGCTCCCCTGGGCAAAAGTTCTCAATTCCCTTCGTGTTACAGGTAACACAATTCTACCTACAATCTCCACAGCTCCTCCCACCTTCCCAGCGGTGCTCCCTCTCTCTTTTCTATCCTTTCCTGCTTCTACATTTTGTGGACTTAAAACCATCACCCACCTGTTTCATATAAACTTAAAAATGTCTCATAAATAGAGATTCTTCCAAAAGCAAATTAAATAGAAAGAAGAAAAGAGGACAGAGAACATTAAATTTCCCGTAGGCTCCCCGCCTAATTCTTCTTGGGCTCAGAGTCCAATTTCCATAGAACTTATTCTGACTTCTTTGAAGCTATGAATACAAGGGCAGGTCCTCAAGTCCTGATGGCTCCGTCTTACCTAGATTACCACGTTCTGAAGACCATTCTCTAGTTTCTCATTTGTTGTTCTAATTATGGTAGATTTTGTGTACACTAGGTCTGAAATGGCTTGGTCAGGTTACTCTTAACAGCCTAGGTGAAAAATGCATTATGAATAAGATGACATACGGTCTCTTACTGTTTTCAATATCTGCTTGAAGAGAAGTCTATAGAGAACAGTTATTTGTTCCAATACAGAGTATTGTCACGATGGCATTAATTGTCATTTGGTCATGAATGCAATCTCTGTCATCCATGGCTCAAGGGTGATCAGCCAGCAAGGAGTCATTTCTACTTCTGAACAAACTCATGTTAACCTGAGCAATGTCAACTGGGACAAACAACAAAATAGGAGAAAGCACTCTAAAAGCTGAACAATTGTTTACTCAAGAGAAGAATCCATGGTGTTTCCTTCTAGTGAGAACATATGCAAAATGTCACGTCTCTTAAGATAATACATATTCCTAAATTAAGTATGTTCACAGCTTACATGGACTCACTTCCCAAAACACTAATTTTTAATAGATTTTCAGTAAGGCCTACTCAACGTACTAATTTTTTAAAGAGTTTCTAATTACATTTAAAAGCTACTACTTATTAAGAGCTAACTACATCAAGACACTATATCAGAAACTCAGCATGCTTCATTTTCAAAGCACCCTCTAACATGGAAGAAGGCCCTTTACTTATAGATAAACTATTCTAGGAGATCGATTTATTTGTCCAAGTCCCAAAATTTAATAAGTGGTTGAACCAAGGTTCAATCCCCATGAAGGTCCCATTCTTCACCCGCAGGTAAGCCCCAGGTCCCAAACTGCTTGTGCCTTGAGGTCTTTATATCATGATCATCTCAACCCAGAAGGGATTCATAGAAGGAAGATGGTAGAAAATTGCAGCAGAATTGGAATCTCTTGGGAGATTTCTTATCTCGAGAAACATATCAGACAAATAAAAACACCTCAAACGAATCCCAGTGGAGGGGTCCTCTGAGTAGCATTCCTGACTGGGACCCCTCAAAACTATCCAGGTAATCAAAATGAAGGGAAGTCTGAGAAAACATGACAGCCAAGAGGAGTCTCAATGGAACAATGTACCCTGCAGGAGAAAAGGGGCCTGAGGTAAAAGTTTAGGACATCTGAATAAAGTATACACTTCAGTTAATACTCAGGAGTCACACTAGCTCATGAATTCTAACAAATGTCTTATCCGAATGTATAAACTGAGTGTGTGGCATATGGAGACTATATTATCTTAACAAATTTTCTACAAATCTAAAACTATCCTAAAATTTAAAAAGCCTATTTAACAATTAAAAAAAATTTACCCTCAATGACACCTAAACAATAAAAAATTAATAAAATTTAAAAAAAAGCTACTTTGCCTTCTCAAAGTGAATTCTCTAAGCCTTGGTGAAGATTGATCAGAAATGCAGTGAATTCTCTAAGCCTTGGTGTAGATCGATCAGAAACACAGTGAATTCTCTAAGTCCTGGTAAAGATCGATCAGAAACACAGTGAATTATCTAAGTTTTAGTGAAGATTGATCAGGAATGTATGCAATTTGGAGCATCACCCCCAAACGCAATGCCCTGACCTACGACATAAAGTCTGGTTCAGTTTAGTAACACTGGTTTTATTTAATTCACATCATTACTTTTCCTTACTTTCCATCAAGGCCTGGCTTTTCACAAGCTCCTTATCTAGTTTGAGTTTGTTTCCTCATGTGTAAAGGGAAGATAACAATATGTCACTCATGAAGTTAGGATGCAATCAGATAGTGACATCAGGTCTAATGAAACAGTCCTCGTGTATCTAAGCTCTCAAAACACATTGCTGACCTGTCAAACATCACCGCCTTTTAGTGTGGGGCATTGTTCTATTATCACCCTGTGTGTAATTTTCTGAAAACTTTCAGAGGCCTTGCAGAGCACATTTGATGTGTTTGAAATCTCACTGCAAGATGGGCTGACGCACGTAGCATCTGGATGAATCATCCAACGTGACTATTGTTGAGTTACAGCAAAGTGCTGGCGGCCAGCATTTCTGAGGACTGACTGTCTCTCACACAAGATGGCCAGCCTCCCTCCCCACCCAGGACAGCAGCAATTTGCATAGCATTTAAAAAAGTGAAATGATGTGCATCTGAGAGGGTTTGGATTCTTTGTAGTCACAGAATTCACATTATCAAGCTGAGGAGAATTTTGAAGCTTAGTGTTATTATAAAAGGCAGTCAACCAATCTTACCAAACTCGTGTACTTCCTGTCAAGAATATAAGTGACGTGTAAAGAACAATCTGTATGCTGAAAAGATCCGATGTGTTGATAGGCATTAATACAATAGACAACCTTTAATAGAAAAGGAATAAAATCACGAAGGTGAAGGAGTGACGGTGTTCGTATGCGGAGAATCAGACGCCTTTTTGCATGCAGAACTTCCAGGCTGATCTGTGTTAGTAAAAATAAGCACAGGAAGGTTTTCGAAAGACAGGATGAGCATCTTTCCCTTGATTACCCACCACCCTCGCTGCCAGCTCTCCCGGTGAGCCCTACACACAAGTCTGAGCTGGCTGGGTGGGGCTGGAGCACAGCTGCAAACCAGGTACAGAGCCCAGCAGGGCTCACACCAGGACCCGAGATGAAGGTGCCCATCTTTGGAGTCTTCCTGAGGGCGGCAGGAAACAGAAAGACGGCAACAGCACATCTGTCCAGGTCAATATATCGCTGTCTTTAAAATGAGACAAGTTTCTGTTGTGAAGAATCTGCCCTTGCATTTTCCTATCAGTTTATTTATGTAAGAGGATATTGTGAATATCTAATCCTTT
>NW_003852434.1:8646788-8648428 GCF_000181295.1 Otolemur garnettii
GGTGTCACCTGTAGCCCCAGCTACTCAGGAGGCTGAGGCAAGAGGATTGTTTGAGCTGGAGGGTCTGAGGTTGCTGTGAGCTATGACGCCACAGCACTCTACCAGGGGCAACAAAGTGAAATTCTGTCTTAAAAAAATAAATAAAATAAAAAGGGAGAGAAATAAATGAAATAATCTAATCTTTAGTTTACAGCAAAATACAAAGATACTGTCCTTGTGGAAAACTCACATCTGTAAAGAGTTGCAAACACATTACACTAATCTCCCGAAGAACAGCCTGGGTCCATATTTACAATCTGGCAACAATCATATTTACTCTAAATGATGAAGAAGACCATTTGGGCTATCCATGTAGGCATGAAAGACCTTTAGATACATTGGCTTTTATGCCTTCCGATATGTGGCAAATTAAGTCATATTTTATAGATTTCAATTCTCCTCATTCTCAAATACTACTAAAGGGCTAACTGGTACTTTCTGTTCAAGATTCCCTACTTGGAGTAAGCAAGAAACTCATCTTTGAAAACTAGGTCAAGTCAGTATATATTGTGGACTTAAGATTCCATTTAATATAGTTTTATATTATGTTTACAGTCACGTATGCACGTACATTGATCACCATCAGCAAATGCATTTTCTGACTTACCAGAGATCAAAGCTAACCACAAGATTGGGTAATGCGTGTTATGTACGTATGTATACAAATAGAAAATAGTACATATAAACATAAATGTATCTAAACAATAAAATTGGTTTATGATGCTTAAAACTTCCCTTCCTCTTATTTTTTGTTATCGTCTAGCAACAAGTTATAGATAGCTCTGCTTTAACAGCTGGGGAGCTTTTAGTCATTTTTCTATAAATATTTTTTCTGAATCTTCCTGTGCTAGTCTGAGATTGTTACTCTAGCATCTATGGGCCAAGTTACGGGGTTAGTGGAACAAAGCCAAGTAAGTATATACTAAGAGTGAGCATTCACGTGAGATGAAGCCTCACCTGCATTACCCGAGAAGTCGAGTATATTCACGAATTTAAATCCATAGTTAACAGTAATGTCTAATTTAAAAAAAATGAAGCCTGGTGTAAAGAAGTCAGATTTCCTCTATTAGAAAGAGAAGAAAACCGTTTTTCTATCTGGAACTAAGCTTTCAAAAATGAATACTTACTATTTCCCCGTGTGTTTTTAATAAAAAATCTGACAAAATGGAAGTGAACCGTTTGGTTTAGCTTATGGGCAACATGTCATCTTAAATACAACTCAAACTGTGTCTTATCTGAGAACTTTTCTGGCTACCTAAACTTATAGAAGAAAAACTGAGGAATTAAATCCAGTTCCTTCCTAGGAAGGAAAACACTCCTGCTTGCTATTAACTAATTACTCGCCAATCTGCCTCAAAATAATCTAACACTTTGACAAGCATTGAAAAAATAATACTTGAAAAACTAGTTTGAACCTTTCTATACATTCTTAAATAATTTAAATGCTTCGTGTATGTACGTATATATACATATATACCTTTTGTATGTATACACACTATATATATACCTTTTGATGGCATCTAAGATAAATGTTAAATTTAACAAAAAGCTACATAATTAGGTTGAGCCAAAACCAAAAGTAGTTAAGGAAATGAAGTCAA
>NW_003852434.1:8648810-8658921 GCF_000181295.1 Otolemur garnettii
GTCTCCACCCCTCACCTAGCACAATAGCTGCTGCATCCCCTGACCCCTCAGTTTTCGGCACAGCATTTATTCTGTCACAGCCTGACATTGTTCTTTCGTCTGTCTGTCATCAGTCAATGATAGATTCTTTGTGGTCTATCTCCACGACCAGCATGAGAGCACGAGAAGTGCTTTATATAACAGTATAAACATTCTGCTATAGCCTAGTACCAGAATAATGCTTGTCACTTATTAGAAACTCAATAATTGTTTGTTGAATCAACAAGTAAATGCGTAAATAAATGTAATGCCTTTCATTAGGAAATGTCTTATATTCTCTAGAACAGTGGTTCTCAACCTTCCTTATGCCACAATGTATTTTCATTGAAGGGGTTGTGACCCACAGGTTGAGAACCACTAGAAGAATGCTATCCAGATCCTTCTTATTTTATTCTTTGTTCAATGTGCTATGTTACACAGAGACAGTATTAGGTATTCATTAAAATTGGCATTAATTCCTGGAGAAAGTTAGTAGTTCATTGGAAGTTTATTTGCACGTCTTTATAAGATTTAAGGTACACCCAATACTCATTCATTGATTTTTGGCCTGGTGGATAAACTCAGACATCAAAATTATTAATATTATATGCAGAATTTATCACATCATTTTAAAATTATAGGCAAGTATCGATAGTTATATTATCCATGTGGACACCATTACGCTGACTCAGCATCGCATGTATATAATCCTGGGAATTTGGGTGATAATCCATCCCCAGCTCGTTAATAGGGCTTATTATGACTCATCAACAGTTAGAAAATGGTGCCAAATTTATTTTCACAGCTCTTGGCAGATGGTGAAAATTTCTGTTGAAGTTCTTCTTTTTTGGCTCCTTACCTGAGGATCATGTGTTGAGGGGCTGTTATGTAACAGACTCTTTTCTACGCAAAGAAGGAGCTTGATGTCCGCAGGGACACAGAGAAGAATGGAGACAACAACAGCACACTGCATGAAGTACTCAGCGCAGGGACCAAGGACCTCAGAAAGGGTGTCAAGGAAGATGGCCCCAGAGGAGCAGAACCAACCCTGAACTACGAGAGGAAGGCAAGGTTCTTTGGGGACAACTGTTTCTCTGCTTCTAAGTTGAATGGGAACAGGAAGCATTAAAAATCACAGTGTTCAAAATAATTTCTCTCTTATTGCTGTTTTTTTTTCTAAATGGATGAAAAACTCAGATATACTTTCTGATTTTCAGTCAAGAATGAAGGTGGTTTCTTAATTATGAATACTCTGAGAAACCAAAATTAATGTGCATTGGAAGAACAGTCTTCTATGCATTTAGAAAGAGCTGGTCGAAACTCATCATTCAAGGTGTGTGGTTTTTAAATCAAACTCCCCAAGTATCTATGGCGTTTGTCCAAGTAAAGAGCAAGATTTATGAGGGAAAACCATGAAACTGAATCATTTCCTTTGAATACTCCACCCTTTCTGGAAGATTTCCAATCAGATTTCTTACCCCTGCTTAGAGCATCGACACTGAAGACACACAACATTTTTGTTTTATGTGGGGAAACCTATGCGAGGCATTTCTAAGGAGAACTAGCCTGTAATAAGGACAAAAGTTTACGCAGGCTTTCAGTAACAAGGCAGTTAAGGATTACATCTTATAACAAATACAGGACAAACAACGAAAATCTGGGGGTAGCTTGACAGCTCCAGTCTGGATGAAGGGCACACTTACTCCTATAACTTTGACTTAATCTGCACAAAAACAAAGTATGTAAACCAAACACGTGTACTCTCTAACATTCTGAAATTAAAAAATTAACTGTCTCCTTTTCTCTCTGCCTTCTCTCTGATCCCTTCCCTCAGCCTCTCCTCATTTGCCCTCAGGGCTCTACCCCATCTCCTCTGACACATGTACCTCGCTCTTTCTTTTTTTTTCTTTTCCAACTATAATATTCCTTCTTTTCCTAAAAGTCATAAAAATTTTCTGATAATTGAGAAAGGACACTAAGGAGAGTTAGGAGGAAAATCTGGCCTGCTGAACCAGAAAGCCTGGAAGGCCCATAAGATCGTGGGCGTGGAGTAAACTGGGTACCAAGGACCAATAGAAAGAGACCGCCAGTGACCAACAGGAAAGGGCAGTCCTGCCTGGAGGCGCAGAGAGGCCCAATTTCAAGTGGAGAGAGTATTGATACCCCTGCAGGCCTTGGTGATGGTCTCTCCCTCAGGAGAGGGACCCACTTCCATTTCTCTTTGGAAGTGCTCTAAAATTTCTCTCTGTTCTTCCTAATAAGATATCTCTTTGTTACCCTGAAACCTGTGCAGGTGACTTTTCCTTCCTATTCACTTTCCCTGCCACTCCGGTTTTAGTTCCAGGGTCCATTCTTTTCACTTTTGAGTACCGTTGTGCCTCAGTGGAACTTTCTAGCTTAGAAATGGAACAAGGTCAACTGGGTTTGGGGGATGGGGACTCCGACCTCCAACAAGAATGGCCAAAAAATAAATGCTCAAAATATGGCAAAATAACTATCAAAGTAAATCATCAACGGGTCATAGTGGGAGTTGATGAGAAATTTTAAAAATCAAGTATTTTCTACAATTCATTACCAAGGAAGTGAACAGATAATAATCATGACATTAGGAGAAAAAGCACAGATAGCTGATGAAAATCAACTTGGCCAAAGGCTTCCAGGGTTTTTCAGGCTTCTACAGTTTTCTAAGTTCACTGAATTGAACTTAAAAATATAAGGTTGCTCACTATTTGATTGTGGGAAATCAAAGAACTTTTATTTTTCTCGTCCTTGGCAAATTGAGTTTGTCCTGGTGGTACTAACCGAGGGGTGCAGCAGGTGGAGTCCACGGGAAACGGCCGTGATAAGGGAATTAAGTGAAAACAAAGGCATGATGGGAACAATTGTACCTGCACCCATTAAAGCTTGGCAATGGCCAGTGGCCCAGTAGAAACCAGGATGCTCCCAGGCTTGCAATTCCAAAATTTCTTTACAAGCCATTACTGTGCATTTCCGCATGCAGGCTTCTCTTTTTATTGACACTGGTGGTTTCTGAGAAAAAAAAAAAATTGCCAGAGGGCATTTTTAAAATGGAGAAGATTTGCCAATTGATTTTATTGTGCCTGTTTTTGTTTGAGTTAACATTTATTTTAGGGACATGGTGGAATCACCTTATGCCAGTTTCAGTATATGAGCTGAGTTGGTGTGTTAAAAGTTTTCATCTCAAATTTTCATCTCAAGCCAAATATTCACTAATCGACCTAAAGGATTTTCTGTGTATTTTCTAATAGGAAAAGTAGGTGTCATCTTCAAAAGCATGCTAAAGAGAATACAGAAGGTAGACTCAGGTTTTGTGTTTGTGAGTCACTGTAGATCTGAAATAATTATAATGTAATAAAAAGGAGCTCACAAAATAGCGGGAGAATTGCAGAGAGGTACTTAACATGACCACCATTACCACAGCCGAGATTCTTCCCAGGGGAAAACCTTGGAGAACAAGTAGACCCAGAAGGCAGGCTGGGACGGAGAAAGGCGTGTGTGAAGGACGAAGACAAAATAACACCATGTCTGTGGGATTTCTCGTGGTTCAGTATTTTAGCAGTATAGTGAAGCCCACAGCAGCCAATGCAGACGCAAGGAGCCTCAATGGTTGTGAAACAATGTATCAGTTATCTATTGCCCCAAATTACCTCAAAATTTGGCAATTTAGAACAACAAACATCTGTTATCTCACAATTTCTGTGAGTCAAAAATCTGGGCCCTGCTTAACAGGCTGCCTCTGACTCAGGGTCTCCTATGAGGTTGCAGCGGAGCCCTTGGCCAAGGCTGCAGTCATCTCCAGGCGTGACTGGAAGGGAAGGCCCGGCTGCTGAGTTCACTAAAGTCGTCCTGTGTTTTGAAGGACGCTTTTCACATTTCTCTACCAATTGAGTTGGTGGCTACTGTCCCCAGCAGCCACCAGAGGCCCAAACAGAAGAGTACCCAGGAGGGACCCACCAGCGTGGGTCTCCTCCGGAGGCCTTTCCTCCAGGGATAGAATTGCAGGCATGGCCTCAAGGACACAACACAACCTTATAGTTTAAGCGTTTTTGGTAGTTAGAGACCCTGGGGGATATGCTACGTGCCTGAAGGCATTCCTTTACCACGTGCAAACACAGAGGCCAAGGAGCACAGCTGGGGGAACAAAAGGAAAGGCTCAGCCCTGGGCCAGCACCTCTAGGGTCCTATGGGTTTACAGCAAGCAGGAAGGAATGATGTGACTGAGGAGTGGACACTTCAAGTTTCGAGGCAAATGTCTAAATCAGGGGTCCTCAAACTTTTTAAACAGGGGGCCAGTTCACTGTCCCTCAGAATGTTGGAGGACCGGACTGCGGGCCCTGGGACAAGTTGGCTGCTAAGCAGGACAGGCAGCAGCAGCAAAAACACCCAGCGCGCCAGATAAATGTCCTAGGCGGGTTGCATGTGGCCCGTGGGCTGTAGTTTGAGGACGCCTGCTCTAAATAGTCCTTTTAAAGGTCATTTCCAGGGAGTCCAGCCCACTAGGCAAGAGATATGCCTGTTACCTTTTTATTTTTCAGATTAATATTAAGGTACAAACGTTTAGTTTACATTATTTTCATTTCTAAGGTAAAGGTCAAGTTGTAGTTGAGCCCTTCACCCAGTGGGCCTTCTGAACACCCTCACACTGTGCACATCAGGTGAGATCCTCTCACCCTCACCACTTCCCTCTCCCTTCTTTTTTTTTTTTTTTTCCATATGGGCATGTAGCTCTTTATATCTTAGTTTCATATTAGTATTTCGTACATTGGATACTTGTTTTTCCATTCTTGTGATATTTTACTAAGAAGAATATGTTTCAGTTCCATCCAGGTGAACACAAAAGACGTAAAATCTGCATTTTTTCTTATGGTTGACTAGTACTCCATGGTATTCAGGAACCCCAGTTTGTTAATCCATTCACGGGTTGCTGGGCACTTGGGTTGCTTCCATGTCTTGGCAACTATGAATTGAACGGCAATAAACCTTCTGGTGCAAACGTTCTTTTGGTAAACCACAAGGACATTTGCACTAGAAGGTTTATTGCCCGTAAATTTATCTGGCCAGAGACATTCAGATAGCATATAGTATTAGAAACTGTGTCCAGGTGACTGAGCCCTCCTTCTAGTATGAGAAAGTTAAACTTAGATTTAAAAAATGAATACTGAAGCAACATAAGATCAGAAGCACTCACCACAGCCTGAAGGTTGGTCACAATGAGAAGAAACATCTAGGAGAACGACCAGCGTCATTTTATAACCCACTCTTGAGAGTGACCTACCATTATTTCTGCTGAATGCAATTTGCTAGAAGTGAGTCATGAAGAACAACCCACTGGAGGTGAAGAGATCACAGTAGTGTAAGAATTCTAGGAGGACCCCTGGAGCCAGCTCAGATGCTGCCTCCCACAAACACCTGGGAATCTACTGTGAGGGGGTGGACGTGCTGCTGAGGCTGAGGAATCATCAACCCAAACCATTCAGCTGACAATAGTGCAAATCAAAGCTTTCACACAGACCATCAGATACTCTTCTACCTAGAGGAACAAACTAGTTCCTCAGTTCTGCGGATGGCTACAAAGTCTGAGGAGGCTTTCTGACAGCACCCAGAGCAACAGGCATTCACCCAGGATGGAGAGACACGATGCATCTGCATTTCATTTTATTTGTTTTCATAAACCACCTCACAAGGGATAAGGGGATTCAGTCAATAATAGCAACCTCCAAATCTTCTCTCCCCCCTACTGAATCTGTCTTGATTAATCACACTCTCTTTACCTCACCACAGAAGAAACGAAGGGACCTCTTTCTGTTATTTGCAGGTTGTGGGGCCCATTCAAGTATTGTATCTTTTAAAAACCAAACTAATACGTTCCTTTTGGAAAGACATCTGGAGAACACTTAAAGAACTAAAAATAGACCTGTCACTTGATCCTATAATTCTCTATTAGGTATATATCCAGAAGACCAAAAATCACACTACAATAAAGATATCTGTATCAGAATGTTCATTGCAGCCCAGTTCATAATTGCGAGGTCATGGAAGAGGCCCATGTGCCCATCGATCCATGAATGGATCAATAAATTGTGGTATATGTACACCATGGAATACTATGCAGCCATTAAGAAAGATGGAGACTTTACCTCTTTCATGTTTACATGAATGGAACTGGAAAATATTCTTCTTACCAAAGTATCCCAAGAATGGAAGAAAAAGTATCCAATGTACTTAGCCCTACTATGAAACTAATTTATAGTTTTCATAGGAAAGCTATAACCCAATTTTAGCCCAGGAATATGGGGAGAGGGGAGGGGGGAGATTGAGTGGAGGGAGGGTGATTGGTAGGATCACGCCTATGGTTCATGCTATTAGGGTACATGTGAATCTCTCTAAATGTAGACTATAAATGTTTTAACACAATAACTAAGAAAAAGACATGAAGGCTATGTTAACCAGTTGGATGAAAGTATTTCAAATTGTATACAGAAACAGCACACTGTACCCCATGATAGTATTAATGTACACTGTTATGATTTAATTAAAAAAAAAAACAACACAATACCCTTGGTATGAAAGGCAAAGCAAAACAATGTACCGGTAGGCACAGACCAGTGAAGACAGGTTTTCCTCTACCACAAAAAGGAGCTTACATTTATGCCGTGCGCAACATGTGGCCTGTGGAGGAGGTTACAGTGCATAGAAACCACATTGACAACAATGTGAAGAGGTTGGATTGGAGGATTACGTGGGGAGAAGAACCATCTATTTAAACCCTCGTTTGGGGGACTAGTACAGGAACAAAGACAGAGATAGGAAAGATGGCAAGAGAATGGAATTCAAAGAATTTTAAAAACAAAAATGTGTGGTGCTTGGTGGTTAATCGAATACAGATTGTATATAAGAAGGGAGGCTTTTAATTGGGTCCCAGGCTTCTGAGGTAATCGATAACTTGGGGCCACAAAAACACAAGTTCAAATGAAACTCAATAGAAAAAGGTAACTAGGTAATGTGGTTCTGAATAGTTACAGAAATCTAAGGTCAAAAAAATGAAGAAAAAATTAAAATAAATCATGCAACTGGAAAAAGAACACTTCTTTTACAAAAGAAAATTGAATCCATAGTAATGTTCTTCATTCTAATGCTTATTTTTGTTTTTTTCCACAATATTTTTTAGTCCTTTACTCCTTTGTCTTTAGAAATGTGAAAAGTCTTAAGACAAAATTTTGTGAATTTAGAATTATAAAACAACGCTCTAAAATTAGAAAAAAGAATATTCTATAGGTTTTGAAACATAGGGAAATAGAAAAAGGAAACTTGCAAGAAATTATATTGGTTAGAAAATTACTTACTGGGCTCTGACAATTGAAATATTTGGGACAGTTTCTTTTCAAAATCCAGCTGGAAATTTTCTATTATTATTGATCTTGAAATTGTAATAATTTTTGAGGACAAACATTAACATTCATAGGAATTATGTTTTTTATTCATTTAGGGTATACTTGATCTGAGCTTCTTTTTGACTGCTAAATTAAAATTATAAACAAATTAGGAAATTTGCTTATTTTAACAAACTCATATTAATAAGTTTGCAATTATCCTATTTACAAATACTAATGCTAACATCCTTCAAAATTGTATGAAGAATTTCTTAACATATTTCACCAAATAGTTGAAATATGAAAATATTAAATATTAAATATGAAAATATTTATTTTCTAGAGTCTTTCTTGTAAAATGTTTTGCTTGTCTCTGAAAGACCAGGGTTAGAAATCCAGATGCAGGGTTTCTGCCCCTAATCTAATAGCCTAGATTTGAGCAACATTTAAAATGAGTACCCTGTCTCGCTCAGCACCCATAGCTCAGTGGTTACGGTGCCAGCCACATACACAAGGCTGGCAGGTTCCAGCCCAGCCCAGGCCAGCTAAAGAATGACAACAACTGCAACAGAAAATAGCTGGGCATTGTGGTGGGCGCCTGTAGTTCCAGCTACTTGGGAGGCTGAGGCAAGAGAATCACTTAAGCCCAAGAGTTTGAAGTTGCTGTGAGCTGTGACGCCATGACACTCTACCAAGGGTGACATAGTGAGACTCTGTCTCAAAAAATAAAATAAAATAAAATAAAATGAACTCCCTTAGTAGTAATACTAATCATTATCCTCATCAGTCTGTGTGATAATAATAGCAATTAATAGATACCACTTATTGATTCCTTAAAAGGTGATGACATTATTTTGTGATTTGTATTATAGGTGCTACCTTTCTTTACCTTTTAGTATTCCTATGTAGTATAACTATTATCCCTCTTTTAAAAATGATAAAACTAAGGGCTTTCACTCTAGAAAATAACAAGCAGTAGAATCCACATTTGATTCAGCTCCTCTGATGCGAGAGTCCATCACCCTTATCACCCTTACAGCCTAGGACTAAGGCTGTAACTCAGTATGACTTATGTTCTACACACTTCACACTTTTGGAAGAGTAAAGTGAAGTACGGGCTAGTTAAATAATCATACGAAGATATTCTAGCTTTTA
Organism: Otolemur garnettii; assembly: GCF_000181295.1. NCBI lineage: Eukaryota > Metazoa > Chordata > Mammalia > Primates > Galagidae > Otolemur > Otolemur garnettii. The sequence continues at coordinate 8,657,375 of NW_003852434.1, forward strand.
CAAAATATTATAGGAGTAAAGTAGTAAATAAAATGTTCCAGAAAAAAACAAACCAGGAACATATAGATACCTTCATTAAGGGACCTGGAATCTGGGGCTGCGTCATGTTTTACCAGTGAGCTCAAATATAAATATTTTTTTCTAGAAAGGGCATGTAGAGTTTCTCTCATATTGAAAGAAAATATTTTCCTAAAATATTTAAATGTTATCTTGGACTCTATAGGACATCGCCCCAACTCATGATCATCTCTTTTCTTCTATTTATTTTTTACTTTATTTTTGCTGGAAGGCCAGGGGTGGTGTTGGGTGTGGAAAGAGGAAAACGTAAAAAACATTTCTAGAAACTAACCTAGTGGACTGAAAGAAAAACAGTCTTAATCATGGAAAGTATTCCTAGATGAGAAAATACCAATTGATCAACAGGTACCTGTATCCAACTGATTATATAATATCTCAAGCGTATTGTGGTAATGCTGTAAAAACATGACTTGTATCTTTGAAATATCAAATTTAATTTAAATCAATTTCTAGCCAACTGCTTTATTCCACCACTGGTGAGTAAAACAGCCGGTCCCCACAATGTTTAAGTCAGTGAAGGAATGGAAAATCAGGAGAGGAACGTATGTGAGTGTTGATCTGCTCTGGACGTGAAATGCCAAGAGGGTTACGAAGACAGACAGCTCTCGGCACACTACAGAACAGGGAATTGTGGAAAAGAGTCCATCTCGTCTTGATACGATCTGTTTTTCTTTTCCATTCTCATTATTTGACTATTCATTCAAGTTTGAACACAGATTATAAAACAAATTTTGTTTTATTTTAAGTGCATTTAAAATAAGTATAAATACAACAAATGTGTCTGGAGGCTAAGCAATTTCTTTCTCTCTTCTAACAGGTTTAAGTTTAACAAATATCAGTGACCACATAAGAGTGCAATTCTCTTAAAAGGCAAAAAAGAAAATCCAAATACTTGAAAATTACAGGCAACTTTCACATGTCAATGGCAACATTATTGTTTAATTTTGTCACAGAGGAAGAGTCTCAACTTCCCATTAAGTATGACAGCTTGAACATACTTACTTATTTCACTCCCTCAGTAAAGTCTAATTAAATAACAGTAGAGGAATAAAAATGGTATAAACTCACAGGGCAGTGAGACAAGGGGAATAGTGAATGATGCAGAGAGAAACCCACAAGACTGAAGAAGAGGTAAAACAATGGCTGAGAACTAATTAACACAGCAGAAAAAAGTAAAGCCCAAACACCGTCTGCAGAGAGGGAAAGACAATTAGAGGCACCTGCACAGGAAGGTGCCAGTGGGTGGGGGCTGAAATCTGGAGGATTATGTGGAAGTCCGTGTGAGGACCAGTGACGGCAGGAAAACCATCTCTCCCATTCCTACCACTCCAAAAGTTTAAAGTTAAAACACACAGGAGTCCATAATTCAGTATCAGTTAAGCATGAGCATCAGAAGCCCTGATAAAAACAAAATCATGAAAAAGGAAGTCCACAAACTGGAGGGTCTGAATAGAAGAGCTCATTGACAC
>NW_003852434.1:8659194-8661603 GCF_000181295.1 Otolemur garnettii
GGTACAAGATGTGTCACATACTGAGACCCCATTCCCCTCCCTCCTTCCCTCTCTCTGCTCTTCCTTGCCCCTGCCTCCCACCCCGCTTCTCTCTCTCTTCTTTTCAATAGGTAAAGAGACTTTCTATTGACTATTAGTTTAAGCAATTTGACTTTGATGTGCATTATAGGTAGAATCCCTTTCCATTAGCTCCCAGACCATCAGTGAGGTCTACACCTGCCAATTTTCCATACCAATTATGGGAATGTCCTAGAAGTCCTTCTTGGTGAAAGTGAGCTATGAAGAATCTGATATCTTGGGGGACACCCCTAACTAACTAGATGCCTTTCTACTCAATGGTGAAAAAGTTAACCACAAGGAGAGAGACCTTCCCATCAACTTTTTAGTACTTTCTCTGAAGTATAAAGACTCAAGCATCTCTAGATGCTTAGATTAGAGGAAAGTTTCTAACATGACAGGACCAAAAAAATAATGAAGAAAACAAACAATCAACAACAAAAACGCAAACATAAAAGGCAACTCAGAGGAAATCTGGTCAATGAAGAGATAGAGACCCTTTCCCTAGATGTATAAAATTTATATCCTCAAAGAGTTAAGAAATGGTAGTTCAACACCCAAAGCACAAGGCAAAACTTTTAAGAATCATAAAAACATTAGTGGAAGTAACTATTCAATAGGGAATATTCACAAAGCAATTGGAGTTAGTAGTATATTGAGAGTGAGATAATAGGAGGGGATTTCCTCGGGTGTAGGCAATAAGGAGGTACATAATGGGCAAAGCATTTAAACATTATACTGACTAACAAGAGTCTTCCTTTTATTGTTACCATGAGCCAATGATTCTAAACAATATGAATGGTAATATATTCCTACCCATTAAATGCTTTGATACGTTTAACTCTAAATAGTTGCTATAGTTGCAGTGGAGTTTTAATAACGAATATGCAAACTTCAACGTAGTATATTTAAAAAATAACTTGCCCTTTAATAAACATTTGATTCTACAAAGAACTTAACTTGAAGAGGTCCCAGTTGTACAATTTGCTTCTAACACAAACAGCTCAGCTACTTGCATTCTTAGCTTTTTGTCTTAACCTTATTGACCTCCACTCCAAACGGATGATCAAATCCAGACATATTTTGAAATTTTTACCAAATATAACACAAATTTATGGTGAACTTTCTGGTGAAGATATTTTAGTGACATTTTCCACTGTCATTTTAAAATGAAAATATTGAAAGCCACTAGCACTGTGTCAAAGGAAACAAAGACAGGGACTGTATTATATTTTCCAGAATTCACCGTGCAATGGAATTTTCATCTTTAATGGCTACTTCCTTTCTGAAGATTTCTTATTTTGTATAATTTTTCTCCCCCTTCCATTTTTTCTTGATAAAATTAACTTTTAGTTTATCCATTTTGTTTCATTTTTTTCAGAACAACAAGGTTTTGAATCATTAGTTAGGCAGACTTTTTTTATCATCTACTTTATTGATCTCTATTTTTATATTTAATAATTTCTCCCTTGAGTTTCCTTTGGTTTACTTTGTTGTTTTTATCTACTTTTTTCTGGGGGAGGAGGGAAATCTGGGTATATAATTCGCTTATTCATATTATTTTTATGCTTTTAACGAGTTTAATTGATTTATAATAAATGTTAATAGCGTGAAGTTTAAGTTCTACCTATACACACGCACACACACATATACCTATAAAATTGTCCTAACAATGAAGACAATGAATATATTCATTACCCATAAAAAACAAGCTCACTCGTTCTCGTCTGCAGTATTTCCTTCTACGTCTCCCAAAGCCCTTCCTTCTCTGCTAAGTGATGATCTACTGCATTTTAATCTTTGGGGCTGTGGATGGACATTTGGACTGTTTCCAACTTGGAGATGTTACAGATAATGCTCCGATAACCACTCATGGACAAGTATTGGTTTGAGATTATATTTTCATTTCTTTTGAGTAATTAACTGGAAGTAGAGTGGCTCAGTAATATAGTAGGTTATGTTTGATCTTTTAAGAAACTGTCAAAAAAGAATCAACATTGTTAAAATGTCCATACTACCCAAAGCAATATACAATTTTAATGCAATCCCCATTAATGCTCCACCCTCATATTTTAAAGATCTTGAAAAAATAATACTTCACTTTATATGGGATCAGAAAAAACCTCGAATAACCAAGACATTACTCAGGAATAAAAGCAAAGCAAGAGGAATCACGCTACCAGACCTCAGATTATACTAGAAATCCAGAGTGATCAAAACAGCATGGTACTGGCACAAAAATAGAGCGGTAGATGTATGGAACAGAATAGAGAGCCAATAGATGAATCCAGCTACTTACCGGTACCTGATCTTTGACAAGGCAATTAAAAACATTGAGTGGAGAAAAGATTC
>NW_003852434.1:8663837-8699331 GCF_000181295.1 Otolemur garnettii
ATCAATGTACACAGCCATGATCTAATAAAAAATAAAAATAAAGAAAAAACATAGCTCAACTCACTATTTTTGCTTTAAACAGCCCATTACATGTTAAAGATCTTTAAATGCTTTTGAATACTTTCCATTTACCAGTGTAGTCACCATTTCTGGTGTTCTTTCTGTGGTTGTATGGAATCAGATTCTGGCATAATTTCCCTTCTGCTGAATGACTCCCGAACACTTTCTATAGTGCAGGCACGCTAGCAGGTGATGAAACAGTTTGCCTTTTGTATGTTTAACAAAATCTTGCCTTGTTTCTTAAACAAGACACATTTTGTTGGGTTGAGAATTCTAGGTTGGCAGTTTTCCTCTTTCTTTCAGTTCTTTCAAGTTGTTGCTCCAGAATCTTCTCACTTGCATCGTTTCCTACCAGAAATTTACCATCTTTATTACCTTTGTTTCTCTTTATATGATGTATATCCCCTCCCCACTGTGCTTGCTTTTAATATTTTCTATTTATGACTAGTTTTCAGCAACTTGACATTGATGTGTGTCGTGGGCTGTGTTCCCTCCTACATTCATGTATTGAAGTCCTCACCCTTAGTGCCTCAAGATTATAGTTATATTTGGAAATAGAGGCTTTAAAGAGATAATCAGGTTAAAATGACGTCATGAGGGTGGGCCCTGACCCAACATGATTTCCGTAGAAGACAACAAAAGTAAGACACGCAGTTACAGAGGGAAGAGCAAGTACAGACACAGAACACAGCCTAGGAGGGAAGCCTCCAGGAAATCAGCGGACCTCCGCTTCATCAGGGATACCTACACTTCCAGAATCACGAGCAAACAAACTTCTGCAGTTTGAGCCAAGCCAGTCTTTGGCTTTTTCTTATGACACTATTAGAAAATAAATAAAATATTCTTTGGTATAATTTTCTTTGCTTTTTTGACATTTGGAGTTCATCGAGCCTATTGGATTTTGGGTTCCTAGTTTCCATCAAATCTGGATTTTTCCAAACATTACTTCTTCTTCTCTTACTCTGTCTCCTTCCTCTCTCATGTGGACTTAAGTTACACATACACAGATTATGCTGGCTGAAGTTATCTCCTGGCTCACTAGCATTGGATATCATCTTTTCTTCATTCTTTTTTTCTGTATATTTAATTTTGATACACTCTATTACTAAATCTTCAAGTCCATGAATCATTTTTCCTGAATATCTAAGATATTATGAATCCTACCAGTGTTATTTTTTCATTTCTGACATTATAGTTTTTATCTTTAGGATTTCCTCAGGATGGTTCATTTGTAAAATATTTCAACTCTTTACCATGCTCAGGTTTTTTAATCTATTTTTTGAACATATGTAATAATACAAACATATCTATTTTAATATAATTGTCTATTAATTATATCATCCACAGAAACTCTAAGTTGGTTCTGTTTGGTTGATTTTTCTCTGCATTTAATAGACTATATTACAGGTAGCACTGCCCTATTTCTTGGTATTCCAGGTAATTTCTAAACTTGGTGAATTTTATCTTTTGGGGTGCTAAATATCTTTGTGCTTCTGTAAATATTCTTGAGAGATTTCTTCTGGACACATTAGAATTACTTGGAATTAGTTTTATCCATTCTTTGCTTTGAAAATCTTATTAGGTAGGTCCAAAGCAACAGTTAGTCTAAAGTTAATTTTCTCCACTATCAAAATCAACTTCTCTTCTGAGTACTCCACTTGAGGGTCTGTGAATTGCAAGACTTTCTGCTCGTGTTTTTGGCCCTGTGTGGGCTTCAAAAACTATTCCTCCTCATTATTTCAGATAATTCTTTTCCCTCTGCTCTAGATAAGTTGCTCACGTGCGCCACTGACATGCATCACGGATACTCAGCTCAATTCTTGAGGGAACCCTCTTCAAGTCTCCAGTGTTCTTTCTCTGTGCGGCTCACTCTCCTCCAGACTCCAGACAGTGACCAGACCTACCTTGACCTCACTGTCCTACCATCTCCACCTCCTCAACTCAAGGGGCTTCAGGGCACTTCCTAGCTTCTCTCATCCTCAGTGCATCTGGGAAATTTTTCTAGGCAGTAATCTGAGGCAATTGTAGGAATCATCTTAAGTTTCCCATCTCTCAAGGAGGGACTGTTCTTTGTTTCCTGACTTCTAATGTCATGAGAATTGTTTCATGCATTTTATCTGGGTCTTTAGGATTTCCTGAAGGCAGGTAAGACTGCTCACTGATACTTTCCTGGTAATGGTAATGGAGGAAAATCTCCTCTATTTCAAAAACTCAAAAGGCTGGTGTCTCCTCCACCTGTTCCTCCTTCATCTTCTCTACGTATGCTGTATAACACATCACCAGAGGTCTTAATATAATTTTTTTTTCATTTTTAGTGATATTTGTTTAGTGGTTTGAATTTTCTTCTAACTACTGTTTAAATATATGCATTGGTCTTAACAAGTAGCAATTTTATTACTGTTTTTGTTTAGTGGTTCTCTAATTTTAGTTTGTTTTTTTCCTTTACATCTGAACGTTAATAGCAAATTTTACTCATTTTTAATTTACAAGTGAAAGGACTTTCTCAAGTTTTTTGTCAATAATTTCTAATTTTATTGGCTTGTGATTGAATAGCTATTATGTTTTAACTTCATAAAACTTAACTGATCTTTTATTTATGACCTAATATACAGAGGGTGCCAAAATGTATACACATTTTAAGAAAGGAAAAAAAATTGCATTGACGTTGTAATAGTCAATATATGCCAATAACAAAAGATGAATACAAGTCACATGGAGCACCTCTTGTAACTGCAGAAGTCAAATGTGACTTGAATATTAAAATTTTAATGCAGTTTTATTTTCCTTTCTTAAAATATATATACATTTTTGTCAGCCTCTGTAGTATCAATATTTTAAAAAGTAATATATTTTAAGTATTATTCTTATTTTTTATCTTCATTTTCATGATTTTCAAACCTCCTCTCTATTTCCATCAAACGCTCTAAACCAGTGATTCTCAACCTGTCGGTCGTGACCCACAGGAACTGTATTAAAGGGCTGCGGCATTAGGAAGGTTGAGAACTGCTGCTCTAAGCTCTCCCTGTCCTTGTTTACTCTGTGAAACTCGTCCAAAACACTATGCAGAGACATGATCCCCATATGTTCACATGGGTGAAAATAATGGTGGTAAACATATTGCTAATCACAGATACTCTTTCCCCTTCATTTGTGTATTCCTCACTTCATCAAAAATTTATTAAATTTCATTGGATACCAAAGAAACCAGGTTGAAAGTCTGGTCCCTGCTCCAGAGGAAACACAGAAATTTCCCATGTTTTTCACTCCCTGAATTTTGCTAGAGTCCCCTACAAAATTTGTGCCCATATTTTTTAAGTACAATGTTGCAGAGATTACGATTGCCATGTACTGTTACTCAAAATCCTTGGGGAGCCTACTCAGAAAAACTAGAGTGATGATCACTTATAACAAGCTTGTGTATCATCGTCACCTCTCCTCTGCTCTTTCTTTTCTCTGAGCCACAGAGACTCTGGCTCCAATAAATTACCAAGCATAAAATGACAGGAGAAGCCAGAGAAAAGGAATAGATCTCAGAAAAGTAATATAAACTTATAATTGTAAAATTAAAATAGTGTAAAATTACAGTCACTAACAAAGAAACATTGTTTGTCTAATGGGAAAAGTCCCTTGCTTCAGCCAGCGTATATCTGTGCATTGAATAGTTCATAAAACTATAACTTTATGATTGAGACAACAAAATGAGAATTACACTAATTTGATCTCATCATTTCATTAAATAATTATAAAAATACCAACTTCATTGGGTTGTTAATATCAAATTAGGCCTAATGAATGTAAAAAAAAAATTCTTGACACATAGCAGGTTTGTTTAGATATATGGTAGTTCCTGTTTTCATAATTATTAATTTCTTCTCATAGATATAGACATTTATAATTTTTTAAAATAATGATTTCTGAAACATAACCAAGGCTTGTCTAAGATATGTTTAAGGGGAATGCAGGGATTCAGATGTTTTGTCTACCAGTAGCTGGAAAAAAAAGGGTAGTAGTCATGTGTGATTTCTGCTGACCTGAGTTTACATCTACGAACACACAGTGGTCACAACAAAGCATTCAAATATGGCTTTGTATATCTCAAATGTCATGGGAGAAGCTAGAACTACACAGGAGAAAATCATTGCCAGACTTTCTGGTTCTCTTCTCTTACTTGAAAACAGTTTAACTCAGCTCATACTTTAGGTTTCTCCGTAAACACGCTCACGCTCAAAGTGAGACCATCGCCTTGGGGCTAGGTTAGAGACTCCTCTAAGCGGGCCTGTGCCACCGCCTCAACTTCCCTATCATAATATTTTCATACGTCTTCACAGTTATTTTTATTGTATTTCTTCCCAATATATTGCAAACTCCATAAAAAAGAGGATACATGTCTATGGTATTAATTGGTGTAGCCCTAGTACTGAACAGACTGTTTAATACTTGTTGGTCACTCAGTAAATACTGAATAAGTGAATAGGTAAATGAATAAAGGCCCCAATAGCTGTGTAGAGTTAAGGTTAGGGCCAGCGATAGCTCCCAAATCAGGGTCTGAAGTAGGCACCAGAGAATGTGTAATCACATGCCTTCAGAGATGTTAAGTAAAATGAGAAAACGATATGTGTAACTCTAGGACAACCTCTCATGGGGTCACTGGGGGGAGCCACTAAGACACCCACGTGGAAGTCACCTGCAGTGACACAGCATTTGGAGTTTTCATGGGATTGTTGACACAGTGATCTCTCTCTTCTCACCTCACCCCTGTTTGACTGGGAAACCTTGTTTCCTCTTTATTTTCATCTGTGGATTCATAACCTTCAGGTAAATACGTCTGCCCTCTTTCAGTTCTACCAACATTCTCCTCTCCTAGTTTAGAGGATAATTTTCTCATTCTGACAGAATAGAAATCAAATTTGGTTCCCAGAAAAATAACAATTGCTTACCCCGAAAATTTGCTTCAAGAATGTTTCATGTGTCGTGCTTCAAGAATGTTTCATGAAAACAGTATTGGATTTGACTTCACACGCTGCCATAGGTTTACCAGCAGTTGGCCCTTATTTTGAAGCTACCATCAATAAAATGGAAATGAAAACATAAACCACCTTAAAATCATCAAGTTTCATAAGATTGCCAATAGAAATTTCTTACAAAAAGTTTGTGCTTTACTCATGTAGTCAATATTTAAGGGAAATGCATTTAAGGGAAAAATCTAGATTTTATATATTTACAACCAGTTTTGGGTTTTTTTTTTTAAAAAAAACCACATTTTTATTTCTGAAAAGTGCCTACCATAATGTTAAGTAAATTGATGAGAAATGGAATATATTTCTTTAACAAAACAAACTGTAGACCATTTTGGTCTTTCTGAAGTGCAACATTTATAAAAACCCTTAGGAAGTTAAAAGCTTTGCTATTTCCATGTCAGAAACAAGAAAAATAATTTATGCCATCACAAAACAAATGTTTTTGTGGATAGTATTCCTTGATCTGTCATTATCAGCAGAAAGCAGACCTAAGTATTGCCATGATTTGCAGAGAAATCAAAATACCTGAAGTGAGCCAATTTGCCCCCCCCACCCCCCCCACCCCCGGCTCTTTTCTGTTAAACAAGGTTGGGTCATACAGAGGCAGCAAAATGCTTGTGTTTTTTTACTGCGTTCCACCCAAATCACACAACCAAGTTTCAGGACGATTACATTTATATAGTGAACTTCAATTACCTATTTCCTAATTTGGATTGATCAGAACATCTTCAAAACATCTGCACAACTTGGTAGTCTGCCCAGGAAGTGTAATAACTTTTGAGAAGAGAAACTAAGATTTATTGGGCAAGACAGGGAACTACCTGGAAAATTATGAGGTTTTAGTAAGACTATTGGTACTCCCAAATTTGCCAAGAGTCAGCCCTGTGGAATGCAGTTAGAACTCCAGGCTGCATTAAAATAAACGTTTTGATTACACTCAATTGTAAGAAATTGTCACGTGTCGAAATTCATATTTTTCCTTGGAATAATGTACAAAATAGTCAATGTCGGAAGTATGATTAGTGGATTTCAAAAACTGGCTCAGCTCTCACGCTTGGTATGGTTTGGAGGTGATGAGGAAGTCTGCCCTCTCCAAACCCTATCTCCCTTCCAAGGCCTAGTATGCTGACAATTTCATTTTGTAAAGGAGTGGCACAGACTTTCCAAAGGGAAAGGGCACATAGAAAGGGAAGACTATAATGTGGAAAACCAAACTCACGCACTGCCAAACAATGTGAAAAGGTGCATTTTCGCTGATGGATTCAACATGATCCCAGGTCTATCCTCAGAGTTTCAGATGTAGAAATTTTATTTGTTGGCATTCTGGAAGTGGATTTTAGTCTCGGGAATTGGCTCACGTTAACCAAAGTCACAGATACATAACAGATCAAACCAGATGATATTTAAGGTAGTTAAATCCTTTACACGGGGTGTTCTCGCCAGGCAGGCTCATGACACTGAAAGTCAAATTCTAACCACAAGTTTGATGCTCAAATTCATCATACCAGATGACTCTATTTAAATACTAGAGTTGGTCCTTCCAACCTTTCCAAGTATTTTGAAAGATTCTCTTTATAAAAAAAAGAAAAATACCCTAGAAGAAATATTCATTGAGTCACTAATAAACACTGCTTTTCAATAAGTTTCTTAGGTCACTCTTGCCCCAAGAGTTGAGTGAGAGGTCATTAAATTAAATGGCAGATAGCTTAGGGAGGAGGATAAAATTCAACAAGAAGTAAGTGTAATCTATATTGTAAGCTTACCAGGGTCTGACTTGTGGGCTGCTTGTATTGGTATCAGCGACCTCCTTCTCCTTCCTGGAGTCTGAGTACACATCAAGATGACAGGAAATTAGGCAGCTGGATGTCCCCAGTGAAACAGGTAAAAGCAGTCCCAGACTCCATTTACTTAGATTCTTTCAAGAGGGAGATTTACTCAATTCATACTCTGAAGGCCATTATTTTATTATTTTATGTGAACTTAAGGACATAAATTGAGTAAGCTTGATTGCATGGCATAGTAGTTAAGGCCAGCACTTTAAAAATGACCTGGCTCTGAGTATCGCCTCACCCACTGTCTAGCCATGTGACCTTCTCTAAACATGGGGATAATAAGAGTGCCTCACTCACAAAGTTGTAGCAAGGATTGGGCTGGAGAGTATAAAGTGCTTGGCAGAATGCCGGGGGCATAATAAGTGCTCCATAAATTCTAGTTGCTACTGATGTTGCCACTGATGTTACATTGTTTCTATTGGTGACTTCTTTGTGGGATTCCTCTGCTAGCCTCAAATTCGCTCCATGTTACAAAGACTGATTTGTTTTCTATGGAATATGATGAGATAAGAGCAGCTTACTTCAGATCATCATTGCCTCTGAATGGCTTCTGGCCTTAAATTCTGATAGTTCTCAAAACTACATCCAGCTGCATATTGCACGGTGGGAAGTGCAATTCTCCATTCTGCAACTCTTCAGTGGCTGCCTGCAGGAGTGCCATCTGGGTAACAGGGTCCTTGTAGCCAAGCTTTCACCAGCTCTCCAGCCACTCCTTTCTCCTTTACTTGGTTCATTTGCACCACACTGCGCGACCGCCCACTTGCCCACCTGTGCTCCCTTCCCCCTGACTCTCATCCATTCTCTGTTGGGTGGACCCCTGCAAACTCTTGAATAGTTTGCACACCCTTTCCTGGTCCCCCAACTTAATGATTGGCCAACCAGCGTCCTCCACACCCAGCTCACTGCTTCCACAACATATGCTCTCAAACAACGGACAACTGAAAGGAAACTCTTCTGTGGCTCTAGGAGGGGCCCACTCCAGAGAGAGGAGGAAACAGACACACAAGACAATTTCCATTTGTAGGGTTGGAAGTGCAGTATGAGTCACGCTATGTAAAACTGTATTCATATCTGCACATATATAAATATTGTAGTAAAGCTTTTGTTAAATCCAAAAGTCAGCCGATTATTTTAGGCACACTATTCACTGAATAGTTGAATCAATGCAGTTACTATAGAAGGAAAAATACTACTAAACTATGTCTATATCTGTCTTTTTAATCTTTGGACTCATTATAATATATCTAATTGTTGATTAGAAATTTTAGAGTTTACTCATCTTAGCAAAGAAAATAATTAAAAGTTGTTAAGTGTGGATTATACAATTAGTCATCAGTATTGACTTACACATTTAACTTGCTCAAGTCAAAACAAGATTTTTAATCCAGCCTGTAGTACAAGCTCCAGCTAGTAGCTGAGCAATGCTGTCTGCCATTGTCCATGTCGGCCTTCATTATACTCCCTGTCATCACAGATAACTTGGGCTCTGGAATTAGTGTTTACCTGAAGTTTTTGGTTGATATTTGAGGTACAATGAAACTAATCTGCTTTCACCCAGCTGTGGCCGCTCTGTGATACCAGCAGCAGCACCAGCACCATTGCTTTTTTCTCACTGCGCTGACCAGTTGTAGTTCAGACAGTACTTAAGGAGCAGATGGTGGGAAGGGATGCTTTCTGAGGAGGTTATGGCTGTCGGGAAGTGACCAGATGTGTACATAAAGAAGCTTGTTGACAGGGACATGCGCTATTAGCCTTCAAGAACTTCACCTCGGCACCACAGTCTCCAGATGTGCAAACACACCAGAATCTTGGCTTAATTAAACTTCTGAGACACACACACATATTAGCACGTGGATTGCCTCCTCCTCATTGCTACCACTCGAGTTGAACCTTGAAGGATGTTCCATTAGAGAAATACAAGCAACGATGTAATTTTAAACTCTGAGATGATAATTCCAGCAACATATCTTAATCTGTTTTAAAAGAGCAGAATCAGTACGTAGAGCTCCCGTTCCTGCCATATTTGGGAGGAGACACTCTTTGGCCTACTAGGATCTAATCTTGAATTGGCCTCATCTTGCTGGAATGTAGCAACTCATTTTTCCAGCATAATTAGAAAATCAGGCACTATGGTAAGAACATCTTCCAGATAACCGAACATTTCCCTTCATACATCCGTGATTGTGAGCAGTAGTGTAAGAAGCGTGGTGTAAGGAGACGGCACTCAGGCTTGTTCCAGGTCAGTTTGGATGAGGACCCTGCCCCATTACTAGTAAGTTATGTGGCCTTAGCCCAGTTTTCCTTTCCCATAAAATAAATATAATGTGACCTGCCCTGTGCAGTTATTTTGAGGATTAGAGACACATTTGGAAGGTCCCAGGCACATAATAGGAGCAAAATAGTTAACGAGTTGCTATTAGTGAGGCATTGTTCATTCTATGTCTATGTGTACAGAGTGATGGAATTTTAAGGAAAAAAAGACAGACGGGAGGTAGAGAGGCGCCAAGTCAGATGCTGGCAGGGAGGAGCGGGGTAGAGCAGTGGGAACCCCAGTACAGCTGGGGAGCATCCACTCTCCACTCAGACTTAGGTGTGAGGTCTTTTAAACACCATGAGGATTTTTGTAATTTTAATGTAGCCCAAGTCATCAATCTGTACTGCTTGATATTCCAAACCACTAGTTTTAACATGAGACTGTGGGTGCTCAGAGACTCTCCCTCGCCCTGCTCGCCCGGCCGCTCAGCGGTATGCCCGAATCAAAATCTGCTTCTCCAGGATCTTTCCTGGAGCTTCCCTCTTCCCATCACACATTCATTCTGAAATCTTTTCTGGAATACTTAGCAAAGAAATCCAGTTTCCTTTTCTGGTTTCTGTGTGTTGATTTCCTTGGACCAGCTTGTACCTATTTTCCTCCACCATCCTGGCCAATGAGGGAAAAAAAAAAAAAAGACTGCTTTCACCGACCTTCACGTAGTGCTTCGAATCTTGAGGCTCAGATAAAACGCTCCTCTAGCTCGCAGTTCTGATTTTTCAAACTCAGAGACCCCTGGTTATAGACCTTTTTCCCCTCAGTAACCCCCAATTTCAGATCTCACTTACTTTCCTTCAGCTACTTTACTATTACCCTTGCCTCAGCTAATCCAATCCTCATTGTCTGACAGCAGGGTCTCCAGTGACCAAGTCAGAAAGATTGACAGGTGTGCAGCAGTCATCAGAGAGGTAAGGAGAGGTCAGCCAGGTGTGCGCTGCTTACTGTCTACGTGTAGCTGGAAACGGCAAGCACAGAAGAGTTCATGTTCTCCACAAAATGACAGCTGCGATAATCACTGACATTCCTGACGGGCTTTGTAGATGTCGCAGAGACTCTATGTGTATTAATTCACCTAATTACTTTACCTAAGAGGAGGTTGGTGCGAATGCTCTCCCCACTGCCCGGAGGAGGCCGTGGAGGCGTGTGGGCAGTAAGCAGCTGCCCAAGGTCACGCAGCTCTAAGACGTGAAACTGGCTCTGGAGCCCATGTTCTTACCTATTATGTTCTACTGAATCTTGAAATTCATATTATTTAAATGAAAATTATATTAAAAGAATTTTAAAGAAAATTGAGAGTCCCCATTATACTTTGACCCAAATGCCCTCCCTGTCTCTCTCCCTCCCTTCCTCCAGGCCGTGTACTCCCAGAATGTTAAAGAATATACCCAGATCTTTGCACGTTGCTATCAATGTGAGTGAAACATGGATCACTATACAAGGTGCTGACTAAAGAAAACAAACTTCTTGTTCAACCAGTCTGTTCAATCCTGTCCCCAGTGACCCCAGGGACCTCGTCAGTGTGCATGTTACTTTTTATCTAGCTTATGTAGAACAAAACACTGTGGGCATTTTCTGAACCAGATTATCTAGCATCTGAACAACTAGGGGGTAGGTGAAGCACTGATCCATTCAAGTTGAAGAAACAGCTGAAACTTAGGGAGGAATTTGCTCAGGAAAGGTCCTTAACCATAGAAATAGTGACTACCATCAAGCAGAGGGCAGCGCCATGGGACAGTGCTTCAGACAGCCCTGGTACTTAGTCCAGAGTATTTGTACGTCCAGGCTTCTACTTGTTTGCAACCTTGGCAAAATGTTCCTTTGTCTTTGTACTTCACAACAGTCTCATTTGCTCTCATTTACTCATACAACAGAAAAGAGGAAGCCGGAATGTCTTTCAAAGGAGCCGCATCCTTTAACAAATGTAAAACATGTGGCAGAATAAAACAGCTACAGTCTAAAAAGAAAAAATGGATGCGTCTAGCTACCGGCTGGTATCTAAGTGGATTTTGGTTACAGGAATATATTTTTCTTAGTTTGAACATTGGGTTGGCTCACTTTTATTTAACCTACCTTTTCCAGCACTGAAAAAAATATAAGTGTTAATGGCCATAGTATTTATAATAGTAAAAACGGAGCTGGCATTTATGTTGTGTTACCTTGATAGTTTTTCCTTACATTTGTAAACAAAATTTGCAACATCACCTATTTAATATTTCATATTGTGCTTTTGCTTATTGGCAACTAAAAGTTTAAGTGTAAAGTCATTTTTTCCCACAATGTATCATTTTTGTGTGCTAGCGATCAGAAGCAGAGAGAGTTTATGTTATAACAACTTTGAACGGTGCCCAAGTGACTCTTTCCATGGAAAGCTGTTTGGGCAGAGGCATAAGTACTCACTTTCTAAAAATATTAACATCAAAGGGACATTTTTGTAAATACTTTAACACTAAATTAAAACCGAATCTTAGCATACCTTATAAGAAAAAAAAAAAACCTCATTGTCTGTCCCAGTTGGATTTGTACTCTATAAAGAGTACAATTTAAACTGTAAGTCACACACTGACACTAACATAGAAAATGCCAGGTATCTTGCGGAATGTTGGACTCAGTTTTACTTACGTTCAGTGAATCAGAATGGATCTGGAATACATTTACATAAAGAGCAAAAGAACAAAGAACGTCTCTGTTTCTTACTAGGACTGGATTCTTATCTAGCATAAAGCATAGATTGATCAGTCCCTTCTTACCAGCCAGCTCAAAAGGGAGAACTGATTGAAATCTAACAGGAACCGTGTGTATCCATCAAACGGTCAAACTATGAAAATCATAACAAATGAACAACTTCACTGAAAAACGCCCCACGAGTTGGGTTTGCTGCTGCGTAGCTTCAACCTGGGTATGCCAGGGAAGTTCCCACATACGTGGTTGCTCTCAGGTCTAGAGTCCCCGATTTAGAACCAATAGTTTCAAACATGCACTGCCTGTCCCTCGTGGATGACAACGAAAGTTCCTGACATGTGCTGCCTGTACCTTCAGAAAGTTCCTCATCAGACTGATGAATTTTCTGGCCTCTAAAGACCAAATCATCTGATTTGTCATAGCTAGAGTTCTTGTGACAAATGGCTACATATGTGACATTACTTTCTTGAACTAGAATGGAATACTCATTGACCACAATTTTGTGTTTGCTACACAGATAATTACAACTTAGCCACATGTCTGAATCACTCTTTGAAGTTTTAAAACATTCAGAGTTGAAAATAATGGGATTACTGCCCACATAAGAGGCAGAAATTCAACAAAGCTGAATAAAACATTTGAGATTTGGAAATTTATTTTCTATGCCTGGGACGAGAAGAATTAGAAGGAGCATGATGAAATAAATATTAGGCAAGGTGAGCTACTGAGCTACAGCAACGATGGATTTGTGTATGCCGGAGAAGACAGACGATGTTACAAGTCAAAGCCAAGGATAATTAGAGTCTGGCCTAAGGTGGGGGCAATCTAAATGGCACGGTGACGAAAGTAGATGCCCGGTGATTACAAAGCCTGCAGAGATGGAAGGAAATGGTGAAGGTCGCACGGTGAGGGAGTGGCAGGCACTGCTAAGATGCCGCCTGTCAGTGTCGCCAAAAGAAGAGAACAAGTTAGGGAAGAATGGAGTCGGAGACGGGCCACAGCACGGTGGAAAACCTAGGGGCTGCCAGGGAATGGAATGGCCACAGGCGACAACTAGCAATATGGGGACATTGAAAATACAGATGCTTGTTGTTCTACCAAATAGATGATACCGGAGCTGATGCTGGGATTCAGAATGACACACAGCACAGCCTTGCAGGTGGGTAACTGCCCTAGTGTGACAGGCTAACTTATGAAAGTTTAGCAGAGCAAGAAATCATGAGATCAGAACACTGATAGGAATGTTAAAGCAAATATAACCGATGGGTAAAGGGAAAAATGGGTAAGTTTGCTATTAAAGACTTGAAGATATGTAGATTCACTTGCCTTTGAGCCTCTTCTCTCAGTGGCACCGGATCGAATGCTAGAAATAAACAAGTGTCCCAGAGATAAAGGTGGAGGCCAAGTGTACACATGGATAATGTGCGTATCAAGAGAAACTCACAGGAACTTAATTCCAGCAGCCAGGTTTAATGCAGAATTTAGCTGAATAATATCAGCCATTTTCCTAATGTTTTATTTTTAAATAAATAGCTCCTATATCTACCACCTCAAGACGTTGACTTCCTCATCTACAGCAGAATTTCAGGACTTTCGTATCCTTATTTTTTTACAGTAACTGAATGGGAATTAATAATTAGAATCCAAGCTCTTAAATGTTTTTTTCTTTATCTAGCCAAAGACACTTATCCAAATTTTCTGCTTCCAACAGTGAAAGTGATTAACTTTTTTAAAAGTCTGCCTGAGTCTCCTGGAAATCATGGTTACTATTATAAAGTAATAATAACTAAATCTGATATTAGGGAACAAAACATTTCATAGTTTTCTTTTTCCAGTTAACATTTCCTCAATACCTACTATGTGCCAGGCCCAGTGAAAGAATTAGAATATAAAGCCATGAGTAAGACTTGGAGCTTGTATTTAGAAAGTTCATACTCAAGTGACTGGAGACAAATTCAAACCTGTAATGTGGAAAAGAATAGAACACAGTGATATCCAAGCTGTGAGGAAACTGCTGCTCAGAAGGAACCGCATCTGTTAGAAGATCCAGGGAAGGAATCACAGAAGAGTTAGCAACAGAGGCAGGTCTTAAAGGAGGGGGTGGGGAAAGACTGCAGAGAGGAGAGGGGGATGGAGAGCCCCGGGCACGCACACACAGGTACGGAATGCTGGTGGGGCACGTAGTGCTTAGGGAATAAAGAAAAGGTTAGCTTGGCTGGACTGCTGGGTGAGAAGTGGACCACATAGGGTGCTGGTAGGTGGGAATGACGTGGTGAATGACCTTCTCCAAACATAAATCTATGATATCATCTCTTGCTTAAAATTCTTTATTGGCTTATCTTTACACTGTGAATAAATCTAATTTCCTTTGGAAGTGAGCAATGCCCCCAATAACCTGTCTTTCTTTCAGTCGTCATCTTGCAAAACTTGTTTCCTCATATACTATTCTACATGCCACAAAGACAAATTCAACAAATACTTAACTGATCAAATTTGACAAATATTTACTGGGTGTGATAGTTCAGTAAACAACATTAGCCTGACTTCGACAGCCGGAGTTCTCTGATTCTTTGTGTGAACAGCTTTTCTCATTCGGGTGTCAGCTTCTGTGCTGGCCATAAGGAAGGATTCCCTACGCCTTTATGAAGGAGACCCTGGTCATAGCCTCTTTGTCAGTTCCCTGATGCTTCTTCTATTTGAATGCAAGCTCTGCAAGGAAAAAATAAAGTCCCTGTTTTAAAATGTCTAGAACAATACCTTGCTCTGAGGAAGCAATTCAAGAAGTATTTTGAATGAATAAAGATCATTAGCCACAAATTATAAATGCTTTACCTACTAATTTTTATTTTATTTATTGTATTTTTGGTGTGCTTCCAACAGCAGAACATAAGCTCATGAGTGCAGGAGCTCAGTCTCTCTTGTTCAGCCTGCATCTCCCACCAGGACGAACACAGTGCCCTGCATGTAACAGGTACTAAATATTTAACTGATGAATGGAAGGAGACGGAAAATTTGAGGCTACTTGGAGAATGAAAAAGCCATATCAAAACAAAAAATTCATGGTGAGGAGCCAGGTCACTTATTGTTGCTTTTCCTTCTTGGAGACAATGAAGACACGAGTTCAGTTTGCACATTTTACATTTGACAGCCCTGACCACAGGAGTTTGGAATGCGAAATTAGAGAGGGCCTGAAACGTCTTAAGAATAGACATGAGTCTTTAGTGTTTCCAAAGGGAAATCATGTGAGTGAATAATGCTATCAGGGGAAATCAGGAAGTATGTCTTTTTAAAATGGAAGTCAGAAACACAATTCCACAAAAAACAGGATGATTTATTTTGTTGAAGGCTATCTAGCTATATCTTATAACACGATGTTGAGTCACTTTCTTAAAATTCTTTTGGGGGACGTTATTAGTCTGTTGGTATTAGGAATGACACAGAATAATGATACATGTGCTCCCAAATTTCTACTTTCAACTACCCCATATTTTTGCAAATAAGAGAAAAGAGTTAATTGACGGACTCCCTGAGATTCCACTCTACCAAGCCCACTGTTGCCCTATATACGTGTAGGTACCAACAATGATATGGCTTCTACATCCACTGTCAAATGATATTGTAAAATATTTAAATGATATTAATAGCAAATCCCATGTGTGCTGAGATTTCTAGAGCAGGAAAGTTATAATTAAGCTAAAGATATTATATATATGCAAGCAATTGTTAAAAAATAACGGCAAAGACAGGAAAATCATGCAGACATTCTTGGTGAGGGTGCTATGTAGTCGTGCTGTATCAGACGTCACAGGGAAACGAATACCATCATATACAGAAGATCAGTGTCATGACCCCATAGCAAGTTGCACAATTCTAAAACGGAAGGTGAGTGGGACCAGAGGGGGTAAAAAAATTTTCCTATAAAGGGACTGATGGTAATTATTTTAGGTTTCATGAATTAAGAGGCAAAATTAAGGTCATTATTTAGGTAATCATGTACCCAAAGAAGAAACAATAATTTTTATTGCTGAAAATAAAAATTAGTAATGATAGAGTTCAATTTTTTATAAGGGGTCTACTAATCACATGAATAGAATTCTTTGTAAATATTCTTTTTAAATATTTTGATTAATTAGGGTTCAAATATATGTTCTCTATTCTAAAAATCAATTAAAATGTTCATCTGTTAATTCTTTTCTGAAAAGAGATTTTTACATATTTTATACTTGAAAATATTTTTCATACAGATATTGCCAAATAGTCATATCAATTTGTAAGAATATGATTCTAGTTCATCATATTCATTGCTTGGAAGGCTTTTATAGAATTATCTTAAATACTTTTCTTGATATTCTCCTTTTAGTATACCATTGCATTGTAAATTAATCATTTTCAATCAAAAGTTATGAGGAAGCTTCTCAGTGGCACAGTTAAATGGATTTTTAAGTATGGGCACTTCTTTTACACTTACATTGAAGACTAAAACTTACTATTGGATCTGTAGTTTGATCCACTATGTATACATCTGTATGGAGTCAATGTCTTGCTTTTAATATTACCTTTTACAGCATAGGAAGTGTAGAAAGTACCTTGATTTTGCTACTGTGCAGTGGAACTTTAAGGCAAATCCCAAGACATCCATCTGTACTGTGGTGCAAACCCTGTATAATCCCCAGGACTGTGAATAGGATGAATTTTACTGTTATGACCAGGTTGTACCACATGAGCCTTTAAATTTGGTCTTGAGGTCCAAGATGGGGGAGATCAGAAAGTCTGGTCATGAGAAGGATTAGATACTCCATTGCTGGCCTGAAGAAAGAGAAGGCCATGTTGAAGACATGGAAACAACTTTTAGGTATTAAGAGTGGTTTCCCACTCATGGCCAGCAAGGAACTTTGGTCTCCTTGTCCTGCAAATGAAAAAAATTGAATTCTGCCAATTAAAAGAATAAACTTGGAAGTGGATGTTCTCCAAGCCTCCAACTGAGAACTCAGCCTTGCAGACACCTTGATTTCGATTTCAGCATATAGGATTGGGAGCTAACAATGTTTTAATCTGCCATGTCTGTGGCAATTTGTTACACAGAAATAAAAAAGCATTTTATTTGATTCAAATAACATAAGTTGTTAAAATGGATTTACTACAGTAAAAATTTAATGTAAAACAGTATTTTATTTGTGAGTTTAGGTTGAGTCCATTCAGAAGCATTATAAAGTCCGAAGCAAAACTGATTTCCAAAATCATTTAATATTTGAGGTTGAGGGTTGTTCTTCCTGTTTAGAATAATTTTAATCTTAGCCCTGAGTAATAAAAAAGAATTATAATAAAACTTAGCCACTACTAATTCATAGAGCTGCTACATGGTAGAGCAATTCATGATATTCTGTTTCTATTTCTTTACTTTTTTTTTTTTTTTATTAAATCATGGCTGTGTACATGAATGCAATTGTGGGGCACAGTTTTCTGGTTTTATATACAATTTGAAGTACTTGTTTGATAGAAGCATTTCCTTTTCTATTTCTGACAAATTTGTGGAGATTAAGACCTCAAGAGTGAATGAAGTTCCCCATTGACATTCCTGGTCTAATAATTTATAATAATTCAACTATTTTCTATAAAATTCCTACTAATGAATAATACATTAAATACTTCTTCATTTTCACAAGCTTTATAAATTTACAAAATGAATCCTTTCTCTGATCTATTCATATTTTCAACACCATCAATTGTAACATCTTAGCTGATTCCACTACAGCTTGTGTTGAATTAGCATTTTGTCAATTTCTTACCTATAATTATTCCTTGTAGAATAATCATAAGGATTAATTCTTCAGTCACTCCACACTAAGAATTGACTCTTCAAACAATTAAGCAGTATCATTAACATCTCTTGGCTGATCAAACCATTATAAATCACCTCCCTCATTTTTCAATCGACATTAATGCTACTCCTAATTTCCTCAATTCTTTGAGCAACTGTTTTTACAAAACATCAATAGTCATAAACAAGTTTTTTTTTGGAGCAAATTTCTTCATCTGCTGCAATCAACATAAGTCAATTTTTATATATATTTTATTTCAGAATATTATGGGGTACAAATGTTCTGGTTACACAGTTTGCTTTTGTCAAAGTTATAAGTGTACCCTTCACCCAGAAAAGTGTGTGATTGCAGATTTCTAAATTTTAAAAATGCATTCAAACAAGAACTAACTAGAAGAAAACCAGTCACACGTCTCAGCCATAAAATGGATATTGGGGGTAGATAGGAAATAGCTTTCCCTATTATAATAATAGATTAGTCCACCAGTCATTGTCATACCTCTCACTCAACAGTTAGGACAACATTAATTATGGAACAGAGTTTTCCAAACCTCTTTTCCTTTTTTTTTTTTTGAGTACACAGATTACATTTCCAGTTTCCCTTATAGTTAGATTTGGTAATAAGACAGAGTTCTGGATAATGGGATGTCAGCTTAAGCAATGTACAATATTTGTAGCAAGCCCATCACACTTGTAGTGTGCCAACTTCCAACTACTCTCACTGGAAGTAGACAACTGTGCAACCTTGGAAGCCTTGTGATAAAGATGGTGGAGATGCCATTAACCTGGGTTCCTGAATGACTAAGTGAAACAGAATATCCCCTATTTTCCACTAACCTGGAATTTCTCAGGGGTGTTTTGAAGGCAATAAACATACCTCTAGTTGTTAAAGCAATTATGAATTTGGGGAATCAATTTATTTCAGCAGTTACAATTATACTACTTAATGTAACTGGGAGGACAGTGCAGGATGAAAAATTACTTTTAAGGTACAATGTACACTATTCAGGTGATGGGTATATTATTTAAAGTCTACTTCACTATGCAATTTTGCCATGTAACAAAAAACAACTTTTACCCTCTAAATTTATTTAAATTAAAAAAAATAATTAAAAAAAGAATAGACTGTTACCAAAGCCATAAAGAAGATCTTGTATCTATATCGCAGAATCTATTCAAAACATTCAGAAGGAAGACATCCTCCTCAATTCCTATGAAGCAAATTCACCCTGATACCAAAACCAGGAAAGGATATAACAAAAGAAAACTATAGGCCAATATCATTAATAAATATTTATTTAAAACTACTCAATAAAATCTTAACAAATAGAATTCAGCAACACATCAAAAAATAGTTCATCACAACCAGGTGGGTTCTATCCCAGGGATGCAAGTTCAATATGTGGAAATCTATAAATGTAATTTACACGAACAGAAGCAAAAACAAAGACCTCTCAATAGATGCAGAGAAAACATTTGACAAAATTTGGCATTTTTTTATAAGCACACATAAGAAAATTAGCATAGAGAGGACATTCTTTAAACTAATAGAAGCCATCTATGACAAACTCACAGTCAAAAAAAATTATATTAAACAGGGAAAATACTAAAGCATTCCCATTTAGAAATTGGAACCAGACAAGGATGTCTACTATTGCCACTCCTATCCAACACAGCCATGGAAGTCCTCGCCAATGCAATCAGATAAGAAGAATATTAAAGGTATCCACAAGCAAACAGAGAGGTCAATTTTTGCTCTTTACTGGTATGATATGATCGTGCACTTAGAAAATCCCAAAGACTCAAGCATGAGGACTCATGGAAGTGATAAAGAAATATAGCAACACCTCAGAATATGAAATCAATATATACAAATCAGTAGCCTTCATATATGCCAAAAAATAGTCAAGCAAAGATTCAAATCAAAGATAAAATACCCTTCTGTCATGTCAAAGAAAATGAAATATCTTGGGATATACTTAACAAAGGATGTGAATGATCACTACAGAGGTAATTATGAAACACTGAGAAAAGATATAGCAGAAGGTGTTAACAAATGGAGTAATATTCCATGTTCATGGTTTAGAAGAATGAACATTGCTATAATGTCTCTACTACCCAAAGCAATCTGAAGATTTAGTACAATCTGCATTAAAATACCAACATCATACTTTGAAAAACTCGGAAAAAATAGTTTGTCTTGTATGGAATAGGCAAAAGCCTGAATAGCCTATTCAAGTCTATGAGATAAGAATAAATCTGGAGGGATTACCAGACTTCAGGTTATACTACAAGTCAACAGTGATCAAAACAGCATGGTATTGGCATAAAAATAGAAACATAGGTCTATGAAACAGAATAGAGAATTAGAGATGAGACCAGCTTCCTACAGCCATCTGATCTTTGACAGAGCGAAGAGATAGCCTTCAGAATGAGAGAAGATATTTGCATATTACAAATCCAACAAAGTGCTAATGAAGAAGTCAACAAAGAACTCAAGCAAATCAACAAGAAAAGAGCAAACAACCCCATTAAAAACTGGGCAAGACATCTGAACAGAAATTTTTCTCATGAGGACAGAGAATGGCCAATAAAAACATGAAAAAGTGCTCATCATCCCTAATTACCAAATAAATGCAAATCAACAGATGCTGGTGGTAGTGTGGGGAGAAGGGAGCACTCATGCACTGTTAGTGGGGCAGTAAACTAGTACGGCCTCGGGAAAGAAGTAAGAAACTTCCGCAGAGAACTGTTTGACTCTGTAATCCCATTCTCTAGACAAAAAGACTTGTTACCAGAAGGACATTCCCACTTGAATGTTTATAACAGCCCCATTTACAACTGCAAAGATGTGCAAACAACCCAAGTGCCACACAGGATTAATAAACTGTGGTATGTGCACACCATGGAACACGATTCAGCCATGAAAAGATGGAGGTTTTGCATCTTTTGTAACCCCCTGATGGACTAAGAGAATATCCTCCTGAGCAAAATATCACAGGAAAGAAAGATAACCATCACATGTGCTCAGTCCTGAATTAAAACTAGTGGATTGACAGCTATCGGCTCTGAGAGAAAAACTCAGTTGGATTCAAGAAGAGGGGCGCAGGGGAAGAGGTTCTGTAAGCTCCCCCCAATGGGTATAATGCATGGGTACAATGTAGGCAATGAGGAGATTGTGTTTTCTCTTTTTCTTCTATCCAAGATGAAACTGCCAGCACATCTGTTCCTCTGGTGCTTACGCTGCTCCTTACTGCACTGACAGCCCCAGTTTATACTCGGGCCATAGTGGAGCCCAGAGACAACAGTTCCACGCTCTCCTGTCCACACGAACATGGACGATCCTTATCCAACTTCATTGTCATATCTAAAATGTTAAAAATGTTAATAACTATTTAATCTTGTAGAATTACTTCTTCTTAATTGACAGCTTCCATAATGCTAAATCTGTACATCAACACTTTACAAAACAGAGTAAATTAGAACTGACTGAAGCCTCTAAAGGTGCTCGTTGTATCTGCAGGCAGAGTTCTATCTGGAATTGTCAGAGCCGGTTTATATTAGATTGTCTTGGCAACCAATATTTACCCATTTTATTATAATTAAAGGCTTGAAGAAAGGAATGCTACCTCTGCGATTTCAGGAATGTTTGATCTTTTGCCAACGATAACACTGGCACATAATTATGCTCATTATCTGTTACATCTATCATGAACTTATCCAAAAACGCAAGGGCACATACCAAGTCTTATTCCTAGAAGTCACAATATATGAATTTCTTAAGTGCAATGTGCTTCATTTCTCTATGCATCTAATCTCAAGCAGGTCTTCCATGTAACTCTGCATTCTTTAAGTTCAGCGGACAGCCTATCTTATTTCCCATGATAGCTCTTCCAGAACTTCTCTCTGATTCTTAAGCCCACGCCTCCAACTCTGCACTTCTCATTTTCAGCAGTTAATGTTGTTGCGGTGGTGCAGAACTTCATATGCAAAGCTCAGATTCTTCCCCCATCTCTCTCTTCATCTGTGTATTCCTCCCCTTCCCATAGCAGATGAAGAAGTTGGTTGTCTTCACGCCTGGCCGTCCCTGTCCTGGAGCTCGGATGCACGTCCCCTCATCAGCTTGATTCCGTTCATTTTCACCCTCCAGATCTCCCCATCAAACCTTTTCTTTTTCTTTTCCAATGTGCACGAAACCCTCTTCCTTTCTGTTCATTTATTTTTCTTGGTCTAAAGAAAAATTCTACATATCCATAAGGACAAAAAATAAGTAAGTACATCCCCAAAGCTCTCCAATGCCATCCCATCTTTCTCCTCCTTTTTATTAACAAATATTTAAACATGAGTAATCTATACTTCCTGCCTCTTTTTCTTCCCCAATCACTGGTCTCTTAATTGGTCTTGACCTGGGTTTATGATGAAGTAGGCTGGATATTGTCAGTTGACTAAGATAGAAAAAAATAAAAGAGACAGGATGGAGTAAAAGGACAACATGTTTGGAGGGAAATATTATGTGGGGGTAATAAAATTTTATTGTGTTCCTTAGGGGAAAAATGGGGGAAAGGGCTGGTAAAAGCAGACTGACAGAGAGTGGAGGCCCCGAATATCAGGAACTCTATAGCTTATTCGGTGGTTCCACTGCATTTATTTTTAAGCAAATAAAGACTTCCCAACCTCTAAAACCACCAAAATATGAGCAGAATATTATTTAAATTCAGGAAAATGGGTAAGTGCGGAAGCTCAGCTACTCTTCTCGGTTTCACCCCTGAGTCTTTTACTTTGTCTTATAACTTTTTGCTATCGTATTTTTCTGTCTTTCAACCAAATCTAAAGGTTGATGTCCTTATCACATTATGTCCTTATGACATACTTCACAGCTTGATTTGCCACAATCTGAATGGAGATTTTCGTATTTCACATAGCATCTGACAGACGTCGGAGGGAAATTTGATGTGTAGATAAGCCACTACCTCGTAAAAAGGGACATTCTGGGTAAAAGCATGAGAAATGGCTTTTCCCTATCACTTCCAAGATTTCCTACAGGCCTCCTGAGATATGATCCCTTCTCAAAGTTGCAGTGACTATAATAGGGATTCAAACATACACACAGATGTGCTCTTGTAGGAGATAATTGTGGATAGTTGTCACTGATCCTTCCAAGCTTTCCCATGAAGTCACTATGTGTGACAGGGTTTCAGGTTCTCACTGAAGCAAGCCCACGGCTGATCTGAAATGTGTGTAACTACGTACAGGAATTAAAAAGCTGACGCTTACTGAGTGCTTACTACATTCCAGACCTTGTTTTATAACCTTTACATTTGTTAACTAACTTAATTCCTATAATACAAAAGGTGATTCAGCTAGCCGTGGTGGCTCATGCCTATAATCCTAGCACTTTGGGAGGCTGAGACGGGAGGATTAGTTGAGGCCAGGAGCACAAGACCAGCCGGAGCAAGAGTGAGACCCTGCCCATACAAAAAAATTGAAAAACTGGCTGGGCATGGTTGTGTACACTTGGAGTCCCAGTTACTTGGGAGGCTGAGGCAGGAAGATCTTTTTAGCTCCAGAGTTTGAGGTTGTAGTGAGTTATGATGATGTCACAGCATTCTAGGCAGAGTGACAGTGCAAATAATAATAATGTGTTATGAACCAGGGGCTACAGAGAAGAAATTTGCTGTCATGAAAAACTGTAGTTTTGCCTCAAATGTCAGAGACCTCAGGAGCAGGAGAGAAGAGAGGGGAAGAGATAAGAGATAATTCCAGAGATAGCTATGTAGGTATTTCTACAAATTTCTATAGCTATATCAATTTGTTTATTGGTTTTACTTTCCAGAGTTTAACTGAAGCCCAGCCTTATTTCTTAACATTTTCATGCTTAGTCCCAAGAAAGACGCCATTATTTTGCATACAAGGACTAAAGGCACGCTCTCAGTATCACTTCCACAATCTAAGGGCTGAATTAGCCCTTACTTGCCTTTGAGAAGATACACAGGGCAAACTAGATTGCGCTGCTTGTTGGTTTTCCAGACACTGATGTTTGATCTGAGATAATAGGGAGTTAGAGACCCATATGTCAGCAAAGACAGGTCTACATAAAGAGAGATTTAAGTTTAGTGCACAAGAAAACTATACATGGTAACTGGGGATCACATTTTAACATTTAGCAAGCATGATCTCACTTACTGCCTCATTAAATAGATATATGCTTTGTGTATGTTAAGGGGCAAGTGGCGATTCCACTCCAGTATCACTAAGTCAAGACGGGGTCATGGAAGGTAAACTAGAACCATGCAGGAACGAGGCAGCTGACTGTATATAGATCTGGGCGTTGGTCTGACGAGGAAGGATGGCATTGGCACAGTTTATTTCCATGATACCCGTCCAGAAAGTTAAGCAGTTTTTCTTCCACTATGTCACCCTTTCCATGGCTCCTACAGAAATACTCCATGAACCAGAATACAGACGCAATTTGAATACTTTTGAGTTTTTCTGATGAGACGTTTGTTACATGATACAAGATTTTAAACCCCACTAGCAATTAACTGGGATGAAATGCTTAATGTAAGAAACCTTTATTGAGAACCCATGTGCTTACTTTTAAACATATAAAGTGTAAAATATTTGCAGGGATGCATTCTTTTCCTCAGCAGACATGGTGAGGAAACACGGCCAGGAAAAAGATATTCAATAAAATCTAGGAATTTACCCAGATAGAAATAACTTGAAAAGGGATAAATAAAAGCAGTTATACAGTCTTATCTGAGCACAGAGTTCTAGAATGAGCTAGTGTCCACCACAGACATGCAGACTAACCTGCCCCAACGCCAGCGTTCCAGACATTTGGTAAGGTATTTATCTCCTTTTCACTTAAGAAACCGCTCAGTGCTATATATCAAAGCAGAGAAATAATTTCTTTCCTCAGCATTTCCAAGAGAAATTTTCTGGGCCATAAGTTTCCTTAAGTGATAAATGTCTTTTTAACAGAAGGGGAGAAAAACTCAAATAAACCAAGCACAGATTCATGTCAGATGAGTTTGTGAAAAATCAGTGATTTTACAAACATTAGCACACGTCCTTTACGTTGTGTTAAGCAAAGGAAAACATCAAGCGGGTAATGAGAACTACCTAACCTGAGCTTCAGTTGAGTAATTGAAAAAGGCTGAGAAGATTTTTGAATGGATATTGCAAAAAACAAACCTATTTATCCATCTCTTTTGCATCATTGGAGAATTTTTCTTTTTTCTTTCCCCCACTCACCTCATTTTCCCACCTGTTTGGAAAGATGTGTTCTGGCAGCGTGTTGAGGTCTTAATATCATTCCTAACCACATACAAATTGAATTCCAGCCTCATAACATCAAATGTCCGGGGAATAAAATCTGGCCACATGCAAAGAACATAAACCGTCCCTTCACAAGACGGCAGGTATTTGGCACAAGATTGGGGCTTTGTTTAAACAAGTTGATTAGCAGTATCACGTTGGCAAGGTCATTGTTTATAATCATTCTATTTCATTTGCCTATAAAAAGTGGAAGCCCACATTCCTGTTATAAGCCTGGTATGAATCAATAAGGATTTTTTTTTCCTCAAGAAAACACTGCACAGCCAAAAGCAAGGGGGAAAAAGATAAGTGCGAGGGATTTTTAAGCCCACCAACATTGCCCTAAGAAGAAAGTTTCTGCTAATAATTACCCCATTAACCACACGCTAACTCCTGTGGAAAAAATAATCGAGACACCAGTAAATCTCACTGTATTTCCTGCCTAAAGTCAGTGAAGATAAATAGACTCACATCTAAGATTATTACTTTTTTCTTTTTTCATTGTTGGGGATCCACTGAGAGTACAGAGGTTGCTTTTGTTAGATAAGGACCCTCTTGTAATTGTGTCCCACCCTCAAAAGGTGTACCACACCCCTTGTCCCCACCCCTGCCCCCTCCCTCCTTCCCTTTCTCAGCTCTCCCCACCCCCCACTTTTAAATATCACTTTAGAATCCTTCTTGCCAAAGGATTAGCCCTTTCTCAAGAGAACTGACACATTTAGGTATTTCTGAAAAAAACAGAAAGTTAATTAAACTTGCTTAATGATTGACATTTGACAATTGAATATTTGAATTCATGTTTTTTTTTAAAACAAATAATGCTGTTTTTATTCCAACAAGGGCAGAGCTAGGAGAAATCCCTTCTCTGTACCCTCTTGCTCACATAATATCTTAACTTCTGACCCAACCCAAAGATTCTGAAGCCATATTCTCAGCTATCTGATGCTCTTGACTTTTCTGTGTGTTTTCTCAATTCTAATCCCTACTAACATTTTCAGAACTGTTATTTGTTATTCCTTTTATTCCAAACATGGGAGATAGACCAGTGCAGTGGGTAAAGGCACCAACTTGGGTGCTTTGCAGTGCTGGACTCAAGGCCACCAGGGCAGCGTGGCAACTTCATCTCGTACCTACTTCCCTGGTTCTGAAGCTCCAGAGAGCTAATAGTATATAAGTGCTTAGGACCATGGCTGAGACAAAATAGATGTCTTCATTAATAGACGGCTAATACCTAGCAGCTTTCATTGTGATTTTTGTTTTTGTTCTGCATAGCCCTCTCGTGGCTCTGTCAGGCATGGAAGGCTCCTCTGCACAGAGGCCCATAAATATCAAATCTATCCCTTTTTATTTATTTTTTAAATTAGTTTACAAAAAAATTCTCATTTTCTCTGGCTATGGCCATATCTATTTGCCCTTTCATCTGCAAATTCCTGAAAGAAGGGGCTATGTATCTGCGGGCACACTCGCAATTAATTCACTCCTGACTGCACTGGCTTCTGCTCTCCAGCCCTTCCCAAGACCATCGGACATGCTCACTTTTTTCTGGCCGGTTGCAGAGCTCTGGACACATCTCCTACCTGTGCACTGCTACCCAGATATAAGACTAGCTCTCAGGGTGGCGCTTGTGGCTCATAGGAGTAGGACCCTGCCCCATATGCTGGAGGTGGTGGGTTCAAACCCAGCCCCAGCCAAAAAAAAAAAACTACCAAAAAAAATGTTAATTAAGACTAGCTCTCAGACTCAATAAATTTAACATTAGAATACTGCTAATTAGCTTTCAAATTTGCTTCTCCTCTTCTGCCGATTCTATTTCGAGGCACCACCACCATCCCACTGATGGTCCCAGACTAATAAATACCATAGTACCAATCACAAGGTTCAACAGCATCTAGCTAACACTTACTCAGTGTTTTCCTTGTATGAGGCATTGTTCTATATGGCTACAGATACTAACCCAAGGTTCACAGAACTGCTACGAAGTGATGGCTATTACTATCATCCGATCAAGAACCAACTTGAGTCGGGTGCCCGAGGCCTCACAGCTGTAAGTGGTGAAGGCCCATCCGGCCTGTGGACGACAGCTGTGTGCGTACATTGACCCACTTTACAGAGTTCAGCTTGGTGGTCAGCAGTGTGGAAGTCATATTTAACTTCACATTTTCCTTCATTTCCTTTATTGAGTTAGTAGCAATTTCTGTTGCTTTTAACTCCTACTTATCAAATAGACCTCTTTAAATTCTTATTTTCTCACTTGTATGATTGCCACACTGTTTATTTCTAGTCCTTTCCAGTTTATCTCCCCTCATCCTGCTAAAAGTGTCTATCTAATATCAAATCCCCATGGACTGCTTCCCTGCTTCCGTGGTTCTCAGTGACTTTCAGGATAGCGATGTAAGCTTCCTCATACAGCTTCTGCCTGCCTTCAAAGCCACTTTTCTCTCCCACTTATAACGTTCTAGGGAAATGGCAACTTCAAATTAAATCTAGGTTGTGTCCAGGACTAAAGTTCAGGCATGTGTGATATCTCAGCAGGGTCTTTCGAGCAAGATTTGGGAACTTCCCGTGAGAATTCACATATTGGGGGTGGGAGGGAGAGAAAAGAAGAAAAAGAAAGAAAAGAATCGGCCAAAATCTATGATAAGAGATTTAGGAGCCAAGATGAGTTTCCAGGATAATATCATGAGTTAAATTTTGGAAATACTGAATTCAAAGAGCCACTGAGCTCCTCAGCAAATGCAGTGCACCTGGTTATGGAGCCTTAGTAAAGGAGCTGAGGAATTATTTAGTGCATGGGCCATTTCTTACAATGCTCTCCTGAAATGATCACCTATAACAGTTGAAGAAACTGCAAAAATAATTAGCTGAAAGCGTTTCTTGAGCAGCGGAAAGAAAGTCGCCTTCCACTTGCTCATTTTGCCACTGAATGCTTCTCACCTTGGGCACTAGAGGAAGGCAGGGGTTTCTGGCAATGCCTAGTGCAATAGTAATTGTTCTTTCTCCAGCTGGTAAAATGGTGGCAGGTGATTGGGAACAGCAGAGTTTCGAGAGGCAGCAACAAGATAACAGGTGTCTGTCGTAGCAGCAATGAAGCAGTGCCCAGCGTGGTGGTGACAGGCCACCCACAGCCCAGCAGAGGAACCCATCCACGTCCAACATAGCAAATGAAGAACTTGAACAGAGTTTCTTACAAACACTCTTGAGACAATACTTGACCAATCTCGGACATGACTAGGTTGCCCCAAGGTACACCGATGAGAGGGTCCGAGACCCCACAGCACTTACCATGAGGAGTTTGAAGGTGACTGTTAACTAACTTCCTTGGTACCAACAAGCTAATAGGGGCAAAGAAAATTCAAATGATGCCAGAAATATTGCATATTTGGGAACTTTCTGAATACACTTGCCCTGCTTACTGCTTTACTGGCTCTTCTATGTGTTGAAAATATTTTACACCATGTGTTCTGAAGTCTTTGAAGGCAATAATCATCTAACTGAAACAGTGCTCAATACATCGTATGAACCTAAAAATATTCACTGCACTGAAATTAATAAAAGTGAAGGAAAAGTCAAATTAATGTAATTTGTTAAGAAATTCAAATGCCTTAGACTAATTCATTTATCCATTCTTCCTTTCAGTCATTCAAAAACATTTGCCGACTGCGAGGCACTGAGCTGGATTCTGGGGATGTAATGGTTTAAAGGCCTTAATTCTTGTCTTCAGGAAGTTCACTGTGTGAGGAAACAGTGGTGGCAACTACTAATGTGGGGTACTCAGTACAGGACAGACACTCTGCCAGTGTTATTAAGTGTATTAGCTCATTTAATTCTCAGAATATAACAGAATCTGTATTATTTACTCTGTTTTATAAATGATTTAGCAAAAATTTAAGTGATATACCAAATTCATACAGCTAATTAATTATAGACAAAGAATTTCAACTTTGGGATCCACCTTAGGTAAATTCTAGGGTTGCTCAATGTTCCATCATTCAATTATGACACTGACAATTTTTTGTAATATTTGGGATTATGTCAGTTTAAATAGACTGGCTGCCTTGGGCTTCTAGAAAGCACTCAGGGCCTATGAAATCCTTGGTTTATTACTTACTTTTCATAATATGAATTAAAATTAATATAGATAAACTAAAATTAAAAGTTGCCCTTCACCACCCCAATATTTCCTAGGTGTCACTTTGTTTGGACCTATCTTGAGATATACAATCCTGTATTATCCCCCATTAAATTAGAGAACTGAGTTGAAAGGTGGGTTGAAGCAGCTGTAAATCTGGTTCTTGAGTATTTGCAATAATCGCTCTTGCCTTTTGCATGGGCTGCAGCCATTATTTAACAAAACTAAGAGATGAGCATGCAGCATACTGAGGAGTGGTCCCTACCACCATCACCTCCTGATGCTTAGTCTAAATTCTGTAGGCCCAGACACCAAGTCTGGAAGGTCAAGAACGTGATCCTCACTTCACTCTGCCTTTCCCTGAGGCTGCTGTGTTCCGTTTGTTAGTGGTTCTGCCACCTCTCTGGATAGACTGGGAAAGGTGAAGCATTGGGGTTCTATCATCAGAAGAACAGCAGGGTTTGAAAAGACACCACAAACAATGATTGCACAGACATATTTGCCTCTAAAGTTATCTCTAAACCTTAGACTATCCTGCAAAAGTATTTGTCCCCTTCAAGGCCTCATTTAATCAGAATCTCCAATTCTGTGGTGTTTCATATACACTGTAATGAACAGTAATAGAAACAATTCTCTTAAATAATAATTTTAAGACATTATTTTAAAGATTTAATTGCTTTGATTAAAATCTTTACAGAATGGCTGGGCACCTGTGGCTCAAGTGGCTAAGGCGCCAGCCACAGACACCTAAAGTGGTGGGTTCGAATCCAGCCCAGGCCCACCAAACAACAATGACGGCTGCAACCAAAAAATAGCCAGGCGTTGTGGCAGGCGTCTGTGGTTCCAGCTACTTGGGAGGCTGAGGCAGGAGACTCACTTGAGCCCAGGAGTTGGAGGTTGCTGTGAGCTGTGATGCCACAGCACTCTACTGAGGGGGACAGCTTGAGGTTCTGTCTCAAAAAAAAAATCTTTATAGAAAAATTAGGGTTTCACATGTCTCAAATGTACTAAACTTGACTACATCTTTTCCACCAGCAACAGAATATAATCCAAATAGCTTAGCTTCTCATAAAGATCATATGTGATCTTCTCCTGGCTACTTCCCACCTCCATCTCATACGGCTGGTCCCAAGGCATACCACTGTCCAAACACACTGGACTTCTCAGCATTCTTCACACTTTAGACTACTTCTGCCCCAAGGTCTCACACTCATCATTCCTCCCACCTGTCCCATTTTCATCAGTTCCTTCCATCTCTCCTCTAGCCATTCAGACCTCACCTCAAACATCACTGCCTCAGACCAGCCTCCTGCAACCAGCCTCCTGCAACCAGCGTCCTACAACCAGCATCCTACAACCAGCCTCCTGCAACCAGCATCCTACAACCAGCCTCCTGCAACCAGCCTCCTGCAACCAGCCTCCTGCAATCAGCCTCCTGCAACCAGCCTTCTATAACCAGCCTCCTGCAACCAGCCTCCTGCAACCAGCCTCCTGCAATCAGCCTCCTGCAACCAGCCTCCTGCAACCAGCCTTCGATAACCATCCTTTAAATGCTGCCCATTGCTATTTATCACACACTCTGTTTTTATTCCTGTTCACATTTATCACATGAAATTATTCAATTTCTTTCTTTATGTGCTTATTATCTGTTTCTCCAAATAGAATGAAAATTATGTAGAAATAAAAACTTTATTTTTTTATTCACCATGTATGTAGTATATCTTCAGTATTTGCTTTATTTTCAATGGACTTAGCATCTAGAACACAGATAACAGTAATTATTAAGGGGAAAACCTTACAGAGAAAAAGTGATCAAGTTTGTAGATTCTCTGTACTCTTACACATTTTGTACTTTCTTTATTTTTCTCTCTTATCTTGGTATTTGATTGTCATCTGTACTTTTAACAGGATGTTCACCTCCTCCATGGTGCAGAAGGACTATACGTAATTCTTGTAAATAACTTTTCTTCCTATAGGATATACTTATATTCTATAAGTAAGTTATTATTTTGAAATAAGTATTATTTAAATATAACAGATTAAATTCTGTTTCTTCTGCTTTACAAATTTTATGTATGAAAAGCTTTGATTTGTTTATGCCCAAGTTTTTGTATGTGTATTATTTAAGGTAATGAAGGTTAAGAGCCTCAGTTTTTTCCTACTGTAGTGGAGCTTATGTGGTCTGCGTTGATTTATTTCTGAGATGATGAATTCTAGTTATACATAATACAAAATAAAAGGATCATTTAGGGATGTGGGGATAGGGAATAATGCAAACAATATTTATATAAATGTGTACATCCATTTAGGCTACATTCTCATCTTAAAAAAGTATAAGACAATAAAGAACAAAGCTTTGTCCCAGCTGGGTAGTGAAGGTATCTGCTGAGAATGTCAATTAGACCTCCCACCAAACTGTAAGTGAGAAAAGTGTGCCTGGAATTAGATCAGTGAGCAGGAGAAAGCTACTTCTTAAAGTAACAATATGAAACAATAAGGCCCTAGCAGTCCATAAATCATCTCTAAACTTTACATGTAGGAGATGCTAATGGGATTGATTTTCTAACATGTCTAGAATTATTCAAAATACAAGATCTGACAATTAAGTCTGTGACCTTGCTACCCTGTGCTGACATTGGCAGCACTGTACAAACAACTCAGTAAGGTTTCATAACCCGGGTATATCAGTGTCTCACAGTTGTGTTTGTGTGGATGTGTGGCAGTGTCTTGCTGAATGGCGTTCATTATTCTCGCATGTTTTGTGTGCTGTCATGAGAATGTTGGAGTTTGAATCAGAACAATGAACAAACATTCATAAATTTCTTATTACACTTGCCAAGAGTGGAAGTGAAATCAGGGATGTGTTAGTCCCAGTTGATAGGGATAATGCCATGAGGAAAACAGCAGTGTGCAAATGAATTAAACATTTTTCTGAGGGGAGAGAAGGTGTCACCGATACAGATAGGTCAGGGCAGCCAATAAAGAGCAGAACTGATGAGAACATTGCAAAAATTCTTTGAATTGTGCGTCAAACTCCTTGGCTGACAGTGACAAGCATTGCAGACCAAGTAAACATCGATGGAGAAAACAGGAAAATCTTAACTGAAAATCTCGGCCAGCAAGTCATGGCTCTCATACCACAACAGGGCACCAGCTCCCACAGCACCGTCTGTGAGGGAGTTTTTAGCTAGTAAACAAATAACTGTATTGGAACACTCTCCGTACTCACCTAATCTGGCCCCTAATGATGTTTTATTACCTGACAATAAAGAATATTTATATTAAAATTATCTTGGCTTTTATACATACTTAGTTTTAATGATCTACTCTGAGGCATTTACAAATATGGCAGAGTGTCAAGGGTTTGTTTTCAGATCCTAATTATCTGGTTACCCCTGGAACAAGGTTATCCCAAATCTAGCCACTACATGTAACAAAAAGTCAGGTTATGAAGATTCATCTAACTATGCAAATGAAGTTTTTAATGTCTGATTTAAACTCTCAAATTTACAACACATTTGTTCTGCACAATTTAAAATATCACTACATATCATTTTATTCTGGCAATAACAATTTCATTTACAGACATCACGCAGCTCCTAGCAACTTTTCTGCACACCTGTTATTGCACATTTCAATGGAATTCAAATAATCAAAATATTTAGCAACTTGTCTGCTTTGAAACTATGCTGGTAATCAAAGTTGAGCACAGGCTATAAACAGATATGCACTGTTCTTTTTTTGCTGAGAAAACATTACCCTATATAAACTACTGGTGACCAGCTTCTGGCCTTGAAAAATAAGCATCAAAAAACAGATTCCTCCACTCTCGGTCAGGTGGCGTGGGTGCTGAGCACTCTGCTTTTCAGTAGAATTGGCAGGAAAAGAGCTGATGAGCATCTGTCTTGTGAGATGTATGGACTGACCCCGAAGGGTGAATTGCAGGGTACTATTTATTCAGGTGAAAAAATACAAAGCTTCATGTGTTGTTCAGTGGTGATCAAACAAAGACAATTCCAAAGAATCCCTGCACGTGTGACTTTCCAAACTCCGCTGTTGTGTTTCCAATACTCAGTGAGCCAGAAACACCAAAGTTTCTAGGATAGTGGCAATTTTATCCAAACTACTTTTCAAATAAAAGATTTTTATAATTTTTAATATAGGTAATAGTCAGAGACACAGTGGAAATGATTTGCTCTGTGACTAAAATTAGCTTTTTATGGCAGCCATTAAGTTGAATAAAGAAATTCAGAAATTATTTTTGTTGCAAAGTTTCAATGATAGAAGCTAATGTTCTAGGTGTTGAATGGCCTTCAGATGACTAAAAATGGTCACCAAATCCTCTCACGTCAATTTGCTGATGAGGTCATCATCAAATTATTTACAGAGCACTGGCATGCATACTAGGTGATGGATGTAAGGTCCAAGCCCTTATCTCAAAACAAACCACAGTAATGCCCTTTGTCAATGTAACTTCCCACTCTGTGTTATCCTTAAACTTTTCTGTAATAGCAAACTTGTACTTTCATCTTCCCTGGGCCTCAATTTTCTTACTATAAAATGATAATCTTAAGGTAGGTTATTTACAAAATTCCTATTAGGTATGAAATCCTGAGATGCTGCTATAAATAACTTCAAGAGTTCCGAGGCTGTTGAGATCATGGGTGTCAAGAGCTGGGGTTTGACATGGGAATGTGAAATATGGAGCTTTAAGGAACAGAAAGCAGGGAGGCGTACGCTCCGGGGAAGCGGAATTGAGTGAGCTCAGATCAAAGGACACGTAATGGTGTCAGAAGTCTAGTGACGGGAAGGACTGGCTTGAGCGCAACTCACACAGAAGAGCAGCAGCAGAGATAGTTGGCTGGGAGGGAGGTGCCCCAGGTAGGTGGGATGACTTGATGGTTCAGCTAGGAGTTCAGGTTTTGTATTAGATGCAAAATGTTTTCTAAAGAGGAGGGTGACTTTTGCAAAGTATGTGACATTGGGATTTACAAAAATAACCTACACGGGTGTATTAGGGACGTAAGTCCAATCTTAAAAGCTATAGGAATATAAGGACAGGTACATAAGGAACATTGCCCATGTGGTTTAAGTTAGAAGTATACAGGAAGGAACTGAAATGTTACACCATGCTCGTGTCTCCAAAACACTGTAGGTTTTACATGCATCTCTAGAGAGAATCTGTCCATATATTCATGGACAGAGAAGATGCTTCAAAGTGCAGGAGCAATCTGGGCTTGAGAAAGGCCGTCTTTCTGGTTAAGTGCCAAGATATGACCCACAGTCACACCTTACTGAAGTCTGGCCCCTCGGCACTGGGAGTTCATTCACACAGTGCCACTTTGAGCCCCACGGCTGATACATAGGAGTAAAACACAAACCACGGTGGGAGCTGGGGAGGCATTTCTGTGTTCAATACATAGGCCGTGTTTTCCTTCACACACCCTCCTGTGATTCTAATGAACAAAAGAATGGTTCTCATTATTTTTTTAAGAAGTCACAAACTAATACTTGCAACACAAATAAAAGTGCTATTATAACAGCGTCAAAGAGGAGGCAGAAGGAATAAGCACACCACTAGCACAGCATACGAGTGACCAGAGAATAGACACTCCAGAAGATATACTCCACTGGAGAGGGCAACAAGGTAAAAGTTAGGGTTTGATTCCAATAGCATTAAGACACTTTTCTTTTGCATTAGAGTTCACATGGATCTGTTTAATCTTCAACAAGTATGCTATACTTGGTTGGTTAGCGCAAATTTGCAATTAAATTGTAAGAATAGTTCTTAGTGCGTTACCTCTGGGGCCCTTTTTCTAACTTAGTTCCCACAAGAAGATGAAAAATATTAAGACCCTGAGTGACTCAGTGTTACTTGTGCCAGATGCACGCTGGAGATCCCAGGGCAGGCATATTTAATGAGGGAGGCAATTGCTGCCTCGGCTCTAATTTGGCCTTTTCCAGTGTCCAATATGTTTCTTTCAAATGAACTGGTCCACGGGGAGCTTCAAAAAGTCAGGGTGTGTGAGGAGAAGGAACAGGAAAAAATTCTGCATTATGACAGTTTTCTGCAAGCTTTATTTTTTTTATGAAGTTATGTCAATTGAATTGTGTGGTTTAAATTAACCAGAGCATAAGCACATTAATTAATCAAAAAAAATTCTTCTCAATACCAACTCTCTGTGTCACAGACAGACACACATGCACACATACACACATGTGCACACATGCGCACACACATGCACACACGCACACACACATGAGCACACATGCACACACACTGCCCTTCCATGGTGGAGTAACACGTCTCTGCATGGTCTTGCATAC
>NW_003852434.1:8699351-8733455 GCF_000181295.1 Otolemur garnettii
GTTATTAAATGGCAAACAGCGCTCTCCTTCATCTGTAGAGTTTGTGTGTACAAGAACCTACCCGATAGCATTCTGTCTTCGCTTATCAGATGTGTGTGGTATGACATAATGAATGTTAACACTTCAGTGCCATTGGCAGGATTTCAATTCCCAAGCACGGGGTCACATTTCCCTGCTCATTGTTTTGAAAGCAGACATTTTGCGTTGGGTAGCGAATGTCGAAGCCCTGGATTTTTTCCCCTTAGAGATCTCAAACCAAATCTGAGAAAACAGTAACTCAAATTTAATAACAGCCTAGAAACCTATTCACTGAATGAGAGCTTCTTCGAGTGAGTGATGAAAACTGCAGAGAAACGTTAGGTGAATGTGTGGGGCCAGCCCAAGAGTCTCTCTTATCTAAAAATTTTTAAAGGATATTAGTATTGCATAGCGTATTCGTTCTGGCTTTATGAATAAGTTTCCTGGTTGTTGTCGTAATTAAAGCAACATCCAGATCCAAATTTTAAATTATTTTGTAATATATTTTAAATCATATTCAATTGTTTATTTATTATTTATTTATTTGAGACAGAGTCTCACTAAGTTTCCCTGGGTAGAGTGCTATGGCATCACAGCTCACAGCAACCTCAAACTCTTGGGCTTAAGCAATTCTCTTGCCTTAGAGCTGAGACTACAGGTGCCTGCCACAACACCCAGCTATTTTTTTTGTTGTAGTTGTCATTGTTTAGCAGGCCCAGGCTGGGTTTGAACCCACCAGCTCCAGTGTATGTGGTCAATGCCCTAACCACTGAGATATGGGCACTGAACCTCAATTTTTTTTATTTTTAATTACCATGGGTACATAGTAGCAGTAAATATTTATAGAGTATATGTGATGTCTTGATGCAGTCATATAATATAAAATAATCAAATCAAGATAATTGGGGTGTCCATCACCTCAAGTCTTTATCATTTCTTTGTGTTAAGAATGTCCCAATTCCACTCTTGTAGTCTTTTTAGTTATGTTTATTTTATTTTAGTTATTTTAGTAACAGTTAATAACATATATTATACTATTGTGCTGTTTAAGTGAACTTTGCTATTTTACTATTTCTAAGTTTTTTTTTTTAATTTTGCTAGCTTTTAAATTGGGACAAACATAATGTGCATGTAAGTCTGAAGTGCCGAGGCTCAATGCACAGAGAAAAAAGGCTTGAGACTATGGAAATCGAGTTAACAGAATATACAGACAATGCACATTTAATTACTCAGAAAAAGAAAAATGTGATTGTGAATATCATATGTATTCCTGGCAAATGGTGGCTAAACTTTATCCTCTGGGTAGAAAACAAGAAAATGGATTCCAGTTTGAACAGAAGTCTAGTTTAGATAATAAACTGACTTTCTATATCTCAAGAATTAAACCAGCATATAACAGACGGGAAAAATTTTAAAAATAGGCAATTCAGAGTAAATAACAATAATAAAAACAATGACACAAAAAGTCTTAAGATGCCCCAGAAAACAAATAAACAAAAGGCCACACATCCCTAGAAGCTTACATCCTAATGAACCAGAGCACAAGCACATTGATTAATCAAAAAAATTCTTCTCAATACCAATTCTCTCTCTCTGTCACACACAGACACATCAGAATTAGGATTAGGGTAGGGTTAGGGACAAATGCAATAAAGAAGAAGAAGTACAATTTAAAAATAGATATGATTGAAGTCTATGAAATTCTAAAAGTTATAAAAATGGACTTATCTGCCAAATATTAAGGTACTGGACCCAATGTGCACTCCTTGATACTAAAAAAAAAAAGGAAATTTTGTAGTACAGAAAATGAGATGCACCAAATTTTCAAGAGAACACACAGCATTTAAACACATATTTATTGAGCATCTGCTCGATATCGGCACTATGTGAACAGTGCACATTCAACAAATATTTCATGAATTTCGTTGTATCTTGAATCCAGTCAGATCTTCAGAAATGCAAAAACCCTACATAGTTAAAACATAAAATAATTGTACTGGTACCCAAAGCAGGGGCTATTCCTGTTTTCCAAAACTAGCATTATTAGGTTACAAAATACTTTATGCACTTACATAGTAAACGTACGGGACTCATTCACTCTAAAAGGTAAGCTAAAAATATACATATATTCAAGAGATATTTCACTAACGTCGTGTTGATAGCCAATAATATGTTAGTGAAAGAAGGTAGAGACTTTCCAGGTAAACTTCTAAGTTTTATGTTATAAAATAAACATCAGACTTCCCTATGAAACATCCTCTAGAAATTACAGGAAAAAACACTACATTACAAAACCAAAGGTTTGGTATGACTAAAATTTAAGTATCAGGGCCAGATTTTGTTACAAAGAAGCAGGATTTAAGAACTAAATATATTAATCTACTTGTATAGAGGAGAACATCTTGGGACACCTTTGAGGGGATTTTTTTTTTAGCCTTATGATCTCATAAATAATAGTTTATAGAGGTGTCACATTACATTACATTCTTTAGAACTTTTTCCTTCCTACCACCATCATCATATCAGTCTGAAGAATGACAAATTGATTCTTACATTATCTTTGAGATATAAGTGTTACAGAAGAGAGGAAGAAAGGATTTGATAAAATCTGTGGAAAGATAAAGAAAAATGAGCTGAACGAGAGGTAATGTGTGACCTGAAAATCAGCATCCCTCCTAGAATGTTGAATAATGACTTGATATTTGGCAGAGGAGCCTCCTGGCAACGGACTCCAAGGGCCTGTGCTTGGCACCAATCTGCTCAGCACTCTTATCCGCACTCAGGACGATGCCACTAAAAGTATTATCCAATGGCAGGTTTAAGAAGTGGGAGAAAAAAAGAAAAAGAACTGGGGGGAAGTTTTAACATGCAAGATGACAGAGACAAGATTGGAAGGATCTCAGTGGGTCAGAATGATAGGGTGAAACTTGGATAATGAAATGTCAGAGGGACAGGCATAAAACACTGCTTGAAGTAAAAGGTGGAAGGTCAAGTGTAGTAACAGCAGTAAAAATGTGACCTTTGTGAAGGGACTTAACTTCTAAGTCTCTGTTCCCTCATTTTGGGGATGGAGATAATAGGTTGTTACAAAGAATACGTGTGGTATCCACTAGAATCCACAGTGTTGGCCTTCAGTAAGAGCTAATAAATTTTAGCTATTGTTTTTATTAATATATCATAATTGAAACCTACTAAATATCTCATTGTGACTTTATAAGAAACTATCAAAACAAAACACAGTGAGAAATACTATTTGCTGTTCGAGAGGCTATATGGCTTCTAATCATTCAAATTATATTACTATTGAGAATATATCATGTTTCGGAATAAGAGAGTTATAATTTTGAGAGTAGAAACATGAACTTGAACTTTACCTTAGAAACAAAAACAGTGTAACCTAATCATGCATACCCTCATCTTAACCTCAAATTAAAAAAAAATACAAAGTGATCAGCTCTGTCATTTATCTGCCCGTGGGATGTGGAGCATGTTACTTGAGGTTCCTGTGCCTGTTTTCTCATCTGTAAAATGAGATGAGAGTAGTAGCTAAATCATGGGGCTGTAACTTAGGCTACCATAAATAGAATGAGCAAAAGTCTCAGTGCAAGTTTGACTTCTAAGAAATGCTCAATACATATTAGTTACTGTTATTAACAATGTATGTCCATCACCCAGATCAGTAGTCCCCAGCCTATCTGGCACTAGAGGCCAGTTTCATGGAAGTCAGTTTTCCCAGGGATGGCAGGGAGGAGGGAGCTGATGCCAGGAGGCAAAGCTCCGAGAGTGATGTGAATGGCTGGTTGTAAATAGAGATGACGCTTCTCTCAGAAGCCCACCACTCACTGCCTGCTGTGCAGCCCAGTTCCTAACAGGCCATAGACCAGTCAGGCCCAGGGGTTGAGGACCACAGATTTATGTCAAACCACTAAGACTGAGAAAGAACTAAAAAGACTGTTAGGGATATAATAAATCTTGGTTTTTAAACCCAAGGAAACAAGAAATAGGTGAGTATGAATTTATAAAGTAATTCAATAAAGCTAAATTTTCATTATCTATGGATAAAGCAATTAAAATGATTTATTTCAATGCCTGAAGTTCATATTGGATATTTTATTGACAAGACATTGGTTTCCCATTTTGATGATCTTAACGAGAATGCTTATTATCGAATAAGAATTTACTGTGAGTCACACCCTGAACTTGAGTCTTCACTACATTCATGACATGCTAACTTAGGGTGACCAGATTTTAACATTTGTAAAGCCATGGCCGGGGGACGGGGCAGGGGACGGGGCAGGGCGGGGCCTGACAACAATGCAAACTTTGATAAGCAGTTCTCCATAATCACTTCTCAGCAATTATTTGTTATTATTACTATTTAACATTATAAAATTAACAAAAATAATATAAAACTCATATTCTGGTGAAATAGCCACATGGCAGCTGAAAACTGTATATTCCCTTCCTGTTCTCCCGCCCATTGGTGCATTCTTTCCAAAAATCGGGACTTTTTTAAAACACCGCAGGATGCAGGACAAATTGTTAAAAAGTGGAATGGGCCTGCTAAAAGCGGGACATCTGGTCACCCTATGCTAACTGTAAGTTACGGTTGGTTTATTGGGAAAACTGGAAAGAAGGCAACAGTTCTCTGTAATCAAATATCCTGATACTTCTTATCCTGCTATACTTTTCTATACCACAACCCTTATCTTTTTCTCATTTTTATTGGAAATCAAGTTATACGTATTAAATTAACATCTCATAATGCATTTTTGTGTGTTTGGTGGATCAAACCTACAGATGGAGTTATAACATGGTGAGATGATTTTTTAAGAGCTGGACAGATAACCCGGGTTGATAGGGTTCGCCCTTTGCTTGTTTGTTTTGAGATTTCAGTTCTTGGTAGTTTGAATTATTACAAGATTGTTC
Source organism: Otolemur garnettii (assembly GCF_000181295.1). Lineage (NCBI taxonomy): Eukaryota > Metazoa > Chordata > Mammalia > Primates > Galagidae > Otolemur > Otolemur garnettii. Next base: position 8,704,299 of record NW_003852434.1, read on the forward strand.
TTATGGGTGAAGAACTGAGCAAACTATGCCTGTGCCGCTGTGCAGAGAAGAGGGAAGCAGGTCCCATGGAACAAACATGAAAGTGCTTTTTGTAGTAAAATAAAAGTAACTTTTAGAGCATCCAGCTTGATTCTGCCCATTCAATGAGCCGATTGCTCCTCTTTCTCTTCCACACACATCTAAACATCCCCTTGTATCACCATTCTCCACCAGTTCCTGTGTTTGTAAATCTCCAAAATCCAGGACATTTCTACTCAGCTGAGTCCTCCAGCTTCTCCACCTCTCAAGCGCTGCCTCTGCCTTCGGGCCCCTGGAGGCAGACGTGGATATTAATATTAGCCCTTCTTCAGTGTCTCACACAAAGCATCCATGAATCAAGGGGCTTTACGGATTATCTGATAGTCACTGGTCAGGATCACACTATGCACTTATGATAGGAGACAATTATGTGTAATAGGTAAAAACACCTGTTCCAACTTACCTACAAATTCCATGTAAGAACAAAACAACAGAATCTATCTTGTTCATGACCCGGGGACTGCCAGCCCTCACAATAACAATAATGTCATCTTTCAAGAGCATAATGAAAGGGTTGGAAAACAGCAATAGAATTGCCAAACCTGCAGATGGTACATAAACCAGATATTTGAGGGTTCTTTTTAAGGAGGAAAAGCATCAGAAGCTTGGGGAAATCCAGAATTAATCAAAAAAGGAGAGAGAATAAAGAAACAAAAGAGAAAAAAATGCAGCCTCTTGGGCTGCAGTAATGCAGTCTCACTCTGTCACTCAGCTGGAGCACGGTGGCGTGATTACAACTCACTGCTGCCTCCATATTCCAGCCTCCAACTCCTGCCTCAACCTCCCAATGTGCTAAGAATGTCAACACTGGCTACCTCCACCAACACTGTCACCACCGTGGGTGGTTTTACCCATGTAGATGTCTGGTGCAGGTGTGTGCTATCTCTCTATTGTAGTGATACAATAATCCACACGAATTCTTCTACCATCTGGCTCCATCCATTCTGTTTGCCCCTTCCATGGCCTCCTTTGAGTCATGTGTTCTCTCAGCACATACGAAAGCAAATCCTTAAGATTGCCCAGTTCAACACATTGATGCCACTCAGTGGTCCACGTGGAGAAAATCCTCATGAACGTCTTTCTCTGCTGTGCACAACCTGAGTGCTGGGACCTGCCTGCTGCCATGTGTCTTCACTGTTAGACCTTGGAGAGCAATTTGCCTCCACGTTGGTAATCTCGCAGACAGGACCTAAGAGTGAGAACCGGTTGAATGCGATGTCTCTGAGAACTCTGACCTCAGCCTGGATTTTGATATGGACTGAGAATGGGATTGAGACTGTTTGGAAACCCCTGATGGACTAAGATATCCTGGCATGCTTTCTGATTTTACAGGATCAGAAATTCCCACTGGCATTTTGGGGGGGTTGTTGTTATTGTTTGTTTGTTTTTTACTTTACTATTTACTAGCTGGGTTTTATTTTGAGGTACTTACAGTAAAGTTGCATGGAATTTTCACTAGGTGGTGATAAACATGCAAAAGCCACCAAAGGCTTGATAAGACTTGTTCAATAGAAATATTATTCTTTACATAGTAGCATAACATTTTGAATTTTGACTTTAAATGGATTTCCTACTTTTTATACTTTCACATTTTTTTATTCTTAAATTCTGCTTTTTTCTGGCTTGTGTGATTTTATTTCTTTTAATATTTTTCTTTATTTATTATCATTTCAGAGTGTTACAGGGATACACACACTTTGACTGGGGATTTTAACTGAGAGTGAGACTCACTCACTTAACCTAGGCCCCATCCATCCAGGTTCTTTTAATTCTACTCCACTCTTGCTTACAGCTTCTCTTCATTCTCCACTGAGTTTCTTACTTACTTTTCATAATCTGTGTGTCCTTCTCTAATTCAAACAAGTCAAAGTAGCCATAGGACATTTGAGTGCTTCTACCCGATATACCTCTCCTTTTCAATTTTTCCTCTATTCAGTTTTATTTTTCTAAAATTTAATAATCTTCATTAGCCTTCTTTTGTCTTGATTTACTTTCCACATTTTTGGAAGAAAGTCTTCAATTTCTTCATGAGCATTAACTCTGCTCTCAAAATTGTTCCCTTTTACATCACTCATGTCAGCCAGCCACTCCCCCGAGACTAAATAAGAGACACACCTTGGCTCCGGGGCCGCTGCCGGAATCAGCCTGCTGACTGGACCATGGGAAACTGGAAAAAGTGGGCAGCAAAGGTGGCTCTGTGGTGCTCCCACCTGGTGGCAGACCTCAGCAAAAGGACCTCTTCTCTGTATCTTACTGGTACAGGGATTATTAACATAAAAATAATTCTGTTTCTCCTGGGCTAAAACTAGAAATGTACAATCATCAACTGCCTTTGTTATCACTCTGTCTGTGGCTGGGAAAAGAAGGAACAAAAGATATGGTTAACTAACTAAAATTCATACGGAACCTCAAGGTACCTCAAATAGCCAAAACAGTGCTGGAAAAGAAGAACAAGATAAAACAAGTCTCACACCTCTTGGTTTCAAAACATGTTACAAAGATAGAGGTAATAAAAACAGTACAGTACCTGCAAAGAGACAGCCCAATAAGCAAATGGAATAGAATAGTCAGCCCAGAAATAAGCCTTTGGTTACATGGGCAAATGATGTTTGACAAAAAACATTTGATAAGGTAAAGGCAATTTTTCAACAAATGGTATAAAGAGCACTGGATAGCCACATGCTACAGAAAAAAATGCGGGAGCCTTCCCTTAAACCATCTAAACATGACATCTAAAACTATTCAACTTTTAGAAGACCATCAATGAGAAAAGCTTCAGGACACTGGATTTGGCAATGGTTTCTTAGATGCAATATCCTAAAGCATGGGCATCAAAAGGAAAATAACTAAAATAATAAAATGAACATCATCGAAATCAGAAACCTTTGTGTGTCACAGAATATTATCAACAGAGTGAAAAGGCAATCCATAGAATGGGAAAGTATTTACAAATCATTTATCTAAGACATTAATATCCAGAATTTATAAATATAAAAAATTCTTTAAATTCATGAAAACAAGAACAATCTAATTCAAAAATGGGCAAAGGACGTGAACGGACAGCTCATCAAAGATGATACATGAATGGTCAATAAGTACATGAAAAAATGGTCAACATCAGTAATTGTTAGGGAAATGTAAATAGAAACCATGAGGAGATACCACTCCATACGCATTAGAATGGCCACTATCAAAAGCAAGCACAGGGCAGTGCCTGTGGCTCAAAGGAGTGGGGCACTGACCCCGTATGCGGGAGGTGGTGGGTTCAAACCTAGCCCCAGCCAAAAACTGCAAAAAAAAAAAAAAAAAAGGCAAATACAACACCCCCCACCAATAACATGATTTGGTGAGAGTATGAAGAAATTGGAAACTGCAAGCTTGTAGAAATGTAAAATAGGGCAGTGCCTGCGGCTCAGTGAGTAGGACACCAACTGGCCCCATATACCGAGGGTGGCAGGTTTGAACTTGGCCCAAGCCAAACTACAACAAAAAATAGCTGAGCATTGTGGTGGGCACCTGTAGTCCCAGCTACTCAGGAGGCTGAGGCAAGAGAATCATCTAAGCCCAAGAGCTGGAGGCAACAAAGTGAGGACTCTGTCTCTAAAAAGAAAAAGAAAGAAAGAAAGAAAAAAGAAAGAAAAGAAATGTAAAATAATATAGCCCTTGTGAAAAAAACTGTAGTAATTACTAAAAAAATTAAACATGGAATTATATCATATGATGTAGCAATTTCACTTCTGAGTTTATACCCAAAATAACTAAAAGAAAGGACTACCCCAGCAGATACTTGCATACTTATGTTCACAGTAACACATTCATAACAGCCAAAAGATAGAAGCAATTTAAGTGTCCATGACTGAAGAATGGACAAACTAAACGTGATATGTGGATACACTGGAACAACATTCAGTCTTAAACAGGTGCACTTCACTCTGACACACACCACAACATGAACTTCAAAGACACGGTGCTAAAGTGAGATACACCAGTCACAAAAGAACAAATATTGTCTGTTCTACTTACATAAGGCACCTAGAGTAATCAAATTCAGAGAGAATTTGATTTCAAAGAATGTTAGTTCCCAGAAGCTGGGGTTAGTTCCTCGAGAAAGGGAAGTCATTGTTTGCTGTGTCTAGAGTTTTTGTACAGGAAGATAAAAAAGTTCTGGAGATGGATGGCAGTGATAGTTACACAACAATATTAATTTATTTGATGCTACTAAATCATACATTTAGAAATGGTTAAAATGATAAAATTTATGTTGTGTATATTTTTTACAATAAAATTATGTGGCCAACAATTACATTCATATATTTGCAATCTTAATAAAAAGCATTAATTCATTCAAAATATTTAAATATTTAAAGTCAAAAAACTATGCTACAAACTGTGGGGGATATAAAGGAAAAAAGCTATCTTTTTTCTTAATTGATACATAATAGATGTACATATTTTTGGGATACATGTGTCAATTGATACATTCATATAATGTGTAAAGATCAAGTCAATGTAACTAGGGTATTCATGACCCTAATATACATCTTTTCTTTAAGCTAGGAACATTCAAATTATTCTCTTATTTCTATTTTGAAATGTATAGTAGGTTAGTGTTAACTATGATAATTATTCTATTGATTGATAGTTACTAGAAACCAGGGAGGGAGGAAGGGAAGAAGGGAAGAGAATATGAAGAAATTAAAGGGTACAAATATACAGTTAGATAGAAGAAAACAAGACCTAGTGTTTGATAAATATAAATTATTTCTTAAAGAAAATCATAAAACGGTCAGTGAGAAAAATGTCCTCATGTAAATAAATAATCTCTAACATATGAAATAATAAGATAAGCAGTAAATTTTAAGAAAAATACAGAATATTATTATAGTTAAAAGGAGAGAGAGATTAATTCCAGTTTGGAAAGTTAGATAATTTACATAGAGGCTGTAGATGAGTACCTAGAGTAATCAAATTCAGAGAGGCAGGAAGAGTGTGAGTCCAGGAGTATAAGGGGTAAGATTTTCCTAATGGGACAAAATCACTTAATATAGGCATGGCCAGAGGAAATGATGATTTAGTTATGAAGAACAAAAGAGGTTCTGTTTACGGGGAGTACACAGTGATGAAAAAAATAAAATAGCAGAACTGATCACAGAGAACCTTGAATCCTGGTCTAAGGAAGTTGAATTACTGTCTAAAGTGTCACCAGAATCTATTTCACCAATGAAAGACAACCCCCCTCAAATGTTGTTCTTCCTTAAAATAATATTTTATTGAATACAGCTTTTGGAACGGGGTCTAGCTACAAAGAAACAAAAACTAACAAAGTTTCCTTAAATAGATGGTGGAGTTATTTTATTTTGTAAAACCCAGTGTTTGAAAGTTCAAATGCTCAGGATGCCAGCTAGATTCAGCATCCTCCTAACTCTTCCACTGTTCCCTTCCACTGTCCGTAGCCTGTGATTCCCATTTTCATGGTTATAGATGACTGCTTCAAGACCAGGCACTGATCCTGATTCCAGGTGAGGAAAAAGGGAGGAAGCAGGAAAAAAAAAATGCAGTATCTGTATCAAGAAAGCAAAGCTGATTATCAGAACAGGGTCATAAGGCCATCACTTGTGCAAATGAACACGAAGACTACATTTAGGAGGTAGCCCGGTGGTACCTTGATCAAAATGTCTTCTAGTAAGGATAGAGGGGAAAATTAATGCTCCAACTCTCTGCTTTCCTCCCTGCTCCTCTCAAAGATGGTCTGAGTATATGAGAGAGAAGGTTTCATAGTCTTGTGGCAATGGGGAAAATGGGACCTCCAAAAAGCTAGTGTTCTTCACATTCATTAGCTTTTTTGAATATTCTCCAGCCCCAAACCTGGCTGGTATTCTTTGTCTCGGGACCTGCTGGATAATCTCTCTGATGTTCACCCCGCCCCACCTCTGTCTGGCCATCTGGCCAGGTTTCCAGCCTCTCCACACAATAGAGAACTGACCGTAGCCCAGGACAGCTGCGCCTCTGACTCTCCAGGGTCAGAACATGTGTCCTTCAATGTCTCCACCCTGGGTTGGTGTGGGAACAGCCCCCAAACAATGTCCTCTAAGAACAGAGAAGACGCCTTCTTCCCTTGCCATTTCCCTTCTGACTACCCCCCACGCTTCCAAAGCCTCCTCAGAATTGGCCCCGTGAGGAGAGAGTTGACAACATCGTGCCCGTGATTGAGCGCTTCAATCCTGCCTCCTGTTTGAATCTCACTTTGATAATCCCCTGTAACCGGAGAGACAGACTTCTCTTTTACAGCCATTATATAATAACCTTCTTGAATTTCACTTCATGACTAAGAGTGAACAGCAGACGCATCAGGAGAGAAATTGCTCAATTGGGTTTCCCGGGCTTGGGACTTAATAAATGCTGGATGGAATTTGAAGGAATTTAGAAAACTTTCTGCTCAATCTTTAGGTTTCAAAGATTGAGATTTTCTCCATGTGAAAATCCCACATGGAGCATTAAAATGTTCCCTTTCTCTCTTCATTCTTTCCTCATCTCCTATGAAGCCATCTTTGTTCAATAGGCAGACGGATGCCTCATATACTCAGAAAGGCAGGGAAGGAAAAACTCTTCTTGATATTTTCTAAGAATAATTGAAGTTGATGTGTCACTTGTAATATTTGGAGAAAGTATCAAGATGAAAATAAAAAACCAAAGCTCAGAGTTCTGAACTAGAAGAATCATTTAAATAGAAATGAAGATTTGGCCCAGAGGTTTCTTCTTACTGTCGAGAGACTACAGACAGTGAAAGGGGGTTAAAGGCACTAGAGCAGATCTTGGGAATATCTAAGTTAGAGATCTGATAGAAAAAGAAAAAGCAATAAGAGTCACTTTGGAGTATTCCCAAATGTTAGAGAAAAGCTCCTTAAAATACAATAGCTTGGATACTAGGAAAATTTTTAAAATGATGGTTGACTTCTGGTTGCAGAGAAGATAGAATAGATGAATTTCTCCCTATTTCCCTATCTCAAACTGAAATCAACAGGCACAATATAACAAGCAAACCAGGCAGCCTCTGCGAGCTGGGAAGAAGGCAGAACAGTGAAGGCCCTCTGGACCTGAGGAGTGATGTCGGAGGGAAATGAAAAATCAGTTCTGTTTTGAACGAGCTCAACTGAGGCCATGTGGAACCAATGGAGATTTCTAGAATTTGATGATGTGGCTGGACAAAAGGACTCACGTCTGCGTAGGAAGGCTGAGATGAGAGAAGAAGAATGAACCCAGTGGTATGATGGTGGAGTTGAAGAGAGACGGCTGAAATAAAGATAGATCTGGGAACCCGGAACATGAGGGGGAAACGTGAAAACAGAAAGAGAGTAAGCCCATTGAGAAAGGAATACATAATAAATCTGAGTCAGTGTCAGGGTCAGACTTCAGGAACTAGCGGAGACTCTGGATGAGGCCAAGTAGCAGTGCCAGCCCTGGCTGTGGGAGGGAGAGTTGAAAAAAGGCAAAAAGCATAAATGACTAAGATTGTCAAATGATATAAGAACCACCCAATCTAGGCAGACTGTGGAAATAAACAATAGATTGATTCACAAAAGACAAGTCTATCCCCAAATATCTCAGGATTTTGAGAGACATACTAGTAGTCATAAAATTACAATAAAATGTACTAGATGTTAAAACATATTTTGAACATGAAAATATAGCAAAAGGACTAAGGCCATTATTAGGTTTGTTAATTTATGTATCAGGTGACTTTTAAAAACATTGATATTTCACAATAATTTGCCACTTCAAAATTTATAATAATAGGTGTCAAAAGAATTTTTAAACTTTAAATATTCATTTTTCTTCAAGGGCATCCTTTAGCATTTAAAATCTACAAGGAATAAACAAGAACAGTGTCAAAGCAAGATATATGTTTTTACTATTATCTTCAATAATAACTGCTGACTCCAAATGCAAATGATAACTAATATTATCTTCTTTGGAAATATTTTAATAAAAAATCTAAAGTTATATTGTAAACAATAAATTAGAATTTAAGAAGAAATTTAAGGCAGTAATGAGGTATAGTTATAGTTAAAAATCTAAAAATAATTAAATAAAACTTTAGATTTTCTTAAAAGATTAAAGAATAGAAGAAATGACTGGCCAGACACACATAAGAACTGAGAAAAAATGAGCAAAAACTAATTAAAAGTCACGACGTTTTAGTATTGTCCTAATAAAAAGCAAAATATTAAAAGGAACACACTATTTCTATGGCTTTTATGAGAGCAAATGATTATTATTAATAGTTAAATGTAAGATTGATTGCTTTGAAAGGTAATCGTAAAAGAGACAGTTTATTCAAAAACTTGAAAAAGAGAAATTCTCTAGGTTTTGCAAGAAGTAGGTAGCAATTTCCAAAGTATACAGGAAATTACATAATATATATCCCAAAGATCCTGTAACAATAATAGTCTATCTTATTTAGTATCAAACTGCAGCCATTACTTGTTTTGTTATTTTAAAAAATGGCTAATATGCAAACACTGGACTCGCCAAGAAAACAAAGTTACATTTGCAATATGTATATACATGAGCTGAGCATTGGTCTATGGTGTGCAAATCAGAATGATTTGGGGAAATTTAGTGCAGCTGTTCATTATGGGTAGATGAGAGGAAATCGTTAAAGCAACTTGCAGCCACCTGACTTACCCTTAAACTGGAAGCCAGAGAATAGAGAAGTTCTTCAAACAGAGAACAGGGAGAGGGTCTGCATGCCAATAGGAGGAGGAGGGTGGCAAAGTCTAAGTTTCTTTGTGAGATACGTGAACGGATTCAGAAAATGGAGTTGGCAGCTTTCCAGTTCTCCTCCTGGGGCGCCGTGTCTATAATTCCAGTAGCGAACGTTCACATAATTACAATTTCAATTTTACTACTTTCAGTAGTATTATGCTTCTTTTGAGCCTGATCGTTTGAACAGCTGTGTTCAAGTTGAAGCGTCTACTCAATGTTTCAAACATTTTAAGAGAACAAAATGAGAATCATATCTGGGTACCATTATGAAAATTAAAAAAAAAAAAATTCATGCCCATGGAAGGTGCAAGAATCGCTTTTTCATCTGCTCTTTAAGAACAGCCCTCGCGAAGCATTTGTGAAGCCAACACAGCTGCAGGACCCGCTCACCATAGCAATTCTGTCTGCTCAATATCCATTTTAGTTTTTACAGATTCAAGCTTAAGACAAAGGAAATATCTTTGTTCATGATTCCAGAATATTTCTTTTTAAAATCAGTATTTCAGCAATGTTGCATCTGGCACCAATGGAGACAGCTTATCTCAGTGGTCTTCAGTGTTACCTTCACTTCATTATATGTTTTTGTTTAGCAAAAAGGGAGATTACTGGGAATGACAAATACACAACTGACAAGTTACCAATAATTTAATGAATACCACCTAGTAGAGTACATCAGTCTCCCTGTAAATTGTCGCTGTCTTTCAATTATTCTAAACAGTATACAAACACCTGGAGCATTGTTTTTAAATAAAGGTAAAAAATTCCATATTGCAAATTACCTGGCACCACTAAAAAACTTCATTCTTATTGTGTTTCATAAAAATATTCCAATGGGGGGACTGATGAAAGGGACTAGGAAGCAAAAGTTTTGAAATGCTTCTTTAATAAATGCAAATATCTATAATGATTTAAAAACAATAACTTAGAATAATGAACATTGAAATACACAAATTAATAAATCTGTGCAATATGGGATATTTGTGTGCATATATATATAGACATGCTTATGACTAGTTGCTCATTTTAATTTTCAACTAAAATTTTGTCTCCAAATAATTTTTCACTTATAATAATTACACAAGGTATTAATTAAATGTAAAACATAGCGTTACCTAAAGACAAAAGAAAGACAGTGCTGTGAATCTGACAGAGGTCTGATAACTAGAATCTATAGAGGACTCAAATTAATCAATAAGAAAAGAGCAAACAACCCCATTTTTTGGTGGTCAAGAGACTTGAACAGAAACTTCTCTGAAGAAGACAGACAAATGGCTATGACTAACACATGAAAAAATGCTCATCATCCCTGATTATCAGAGAAATGCTATTCAAAACCACTCTGAGATATCACCTAACCCCACTGAGATTAGCCCACATCACAGAATCCTGAAGCTGCAGATGTTGGCATGGATGTGGAGAGAAGGGAACACTTTTGTACTGCTGGTGGGATTGAAATTAATGCCACCTCTATGGAAAGAAGTATGGAGAATTCACAAAGAACTAAAAGTAGGCCTCCCATTTGACTATAATTCCATTGCTAGTTATCTATCCAAAAGAAGAAAAATATTTTTACCACAAGGACATTTGCACTAGAATGTTTATTGCAGTTCACTTCTCAATTGCCAAGAGTTGAAAGCAACTCACATGCCCATCAATTCATGAATGGATTAACAAACTATGGTGGGTGTATATCATGGACTGCTATTCAGCCATACAAATGGAAGGAGACTTGAAATCTTTTATATTTACCTGGATGGAGCTGAAACACAAGATTGGAAAAGCAAGTATTCAAAGTACTCAATACTAATAGGACACCAATATATAAACAAACACACACCAACATGAAAGAAAAACATAAGTATATTTAAGTGGGGGAGAGGAGGGCAAGGGGAGGAGGGAGGGAAGTTGGCAAGTTCTCACCTAGTGTACCCAGGGTAAGGGTGTACAGCACACCCATGGGTGAAGGGCTTGGCTACAACTTGAACTTTACCTTGGAAATGAAAAATATTTGTATCCTCATGTTATTCTGAAATAAAAAAATAAAAATAAAAGTTTCATAAATTAAAAAAAATAAAAGAAAGAGGGCCAGTCCAAGAACTGTAAGTGCATTCTTAGTACACAGTGTAATAGGACCTGAGAAAAACTATGCAGACACTGTAACAGTACAGAGTTGATGGAAAGTTCCTGAGTAATCTATATAAATCAATTAATATCACCCAAACACCTGCCATCTGACTGAGAAAAAAAACACCCTGTATCTTTCTTTATCCTGAGTACATAAAAATAAGAAAATGTACTTCATCTATCTTGAAAGTGGATACATAAAAATTTAGAAAACATGAGTCCAGTCAACAATGTATTGCTATTGTTGATATTTCTAAGTAGCTTTTAGAATATACTCATCATTCCTCAGTACTCTAATATTACACAGCTTTTTAATTATATTATCCAAAATTTGAAGCAAATTGGATAACTCAAATGTAGTAACTTCAAAGAGTGAGCATCTGAAATAAAATGATCTTAATGCACTTGCTCCTGCCCACAACATTTACATACAAAATGCATTATCTTTAATTAGCATGATAAACATACCTGCATCTATATATGTCAACAAATGTGATTCAGGTTTATGGAGGTGAATCATGAAACACTCATACACACATCCAATGAGAAAAGAATACTACACTATTTTTAAATTTAATAAGAAAAATACCTTAGATTATAAATTTATTTTTGTATTGGTATTTAGTATTTTAAGTAATAAACTTTTAGTGAAAACCCATTTTAATATTAAAATGAAATATTTCTTGATTCCATCATTACTACCTATCCTTATATTAAATTCTTATACTGTGTAATTGAATTTTCATATTGTATAATTGAATGATATTCAAAGCAAATACCAGTACAAGTGCTAATATCCACTTCATGCACTCGGCTTGCCTGTCCTGCCCACATTTGGAGGGATGTGCTTTGGGGGTCAACGAAGTGGACCCCGGTGAGATTTTGTGATTTTTGAACAGGGGGATGGCATCAGTACCTCTGTGTGCCTCTGTGTGCGCTCTACGTAGTGAATAAATTTGAGTACATCAAACTGAGTAGATCAATAAGAAAGCCATTTGTTACTTTCTTTGAATACTTGACTACATACATGATTTAGCTGAGTACAACGGAGGCCCTGACATATAATAAAGAGAGAGATGGAGGAAAGGACCCAGGTGGCACCGACCGCAGCATTGCTAAAAGCCGGGCCGTGTGGAGGAGGCGGCTCTGGAATGTCCCCTCTGTCTCTTACCTGCGCCACTGGGCGACAGTCGTGCCAAATGTCAAAACACAGGAAAGGAAGAGGAGGTTCTGAATAAACGTGGGAGACGGAGACGATGCGTTTAGTTTTATGAACGTCTGATGTGCGAGCGAGCGCGCAGCTCAGTATAAAAGTGTGGACCCGACACAGGAGAACTGGGTGGAAAGTAAAGGTCAGCTCCGAGTTTCGAGCAGATCGCAGAGTCAGGGGACACTGTCTCTTCAGGGGCCATTGACACACTGCTTCATTTATTAACTCAAATAAATTAGCTTCCTACATTCACTGGTTCTCTGTTTGGAAATCACGGGGGCATAACCCTGAGACTTCCTGCCAGTCTGGTGCAGGCAAGTGTTGGAGGTGAGTCTGGTCTGGAACCCAAGCTCACTTGTATGCAGCCTGGGAGGGCGTTATTCAGAGCTTACAGCAAAATAACGAGAGCCAACCCCCAGAGGGGTGTTAGGGAGAGTAGGAGGCAGACCAGAGACGCAAGAAGTGTAGGTAGGTGGTCCGCGCAGCCTGGGAACAGGACAAGGAAGGGGGCAGGCCGCAGGGGAGGGGACAGGAAAGGAGGGGCAGGGCACAGGGGAGGGACAGGCCAGAGGGGAGGAGCAGGGTGCAGGGGAGGGGCAGACCCAGGGGAGAGGCAGACCCAGGGGAGGGGCAGGGCGCAGGGGAGGGGCAGACCCAGGGGAGGGGTAGGCCACAGGGGAGGGGAAGGGCAGGGCGCAGGGGAGGGGCAGACCCAGGGGAGGGGCAGGGCGCAGGGGAGGGGCCTGCTTCACAGGACACATTCAGTCTGCATGGGCCGTTACTGTAATCACTGTTAACATTTTTGTGATTAAAGTTTACATATGGGCCATTATTTGTAGTCATTGTCAATATCTTTGTGACTTTAAAGTTAATTAAAATATTTTAATATCATTTTCATATAAAGCCTATGCATAAGGAATAACATTACAAACCCTGTGAAATCGCCACCAGTTTAACCCCTGCCAGGACCCCACTTCTCCCTCTCCTCCCTCCCTGACTACACCGGCCTCCCTCTCACCCTCTCGCCACTATCCTGAAATTTGTTTTGCATTCTCTGGTTTTCTCTATAGCTTCGCCAAACATACAAATACATATTTTATAAAATATTGCTCATAAAATTTTTAAACTTGATGAAATTTTCCTGGCACCACTGAGATCCTCCATCCACTAAGGGCAGTATTTCATCATCTAAAATGCAGTGTCACCTCCAATGGGAAACATCTACTGGCAGCCATGGAGTCAGCTTCAAGGTCTGGTCGGATAAAAATTTTGTTGGGACAAATACAGCCTCACTTTTCATCTTCCTAGGAATTCTCACTTCTATCTTTTCAAATCAATGTTCTATCTCAAAAAAATTATTTGTTAAGTAGAAAACTATAAAGAATACAAAAATAACAAATCAAGACAAAGTTGGGAGGCTTTAGAGAAAGTAGCATACAAATTAATATAGCTATTTCACACTGTCAGTCAAAAGCCTTAAGGTAATTATTGCTGATATCTCTGTTCCGTACTTCTCAGAGATGCCTCGTGGTTAGATTACTGACAATGTCAACAGTACAAACCCCAACTATAGATGACTGGCTAGATAAAATATGATACATCAATATGATAACATTTCTGTAAGTCATTAAGACCATCTTCCTTAAAAATAATTTAGAATATGAAAAAATCCTAAAGATATATGCTAAATAGGGCAGCACCTGTGGCTCAGTGAGTAGGGTGACATCCCCATATAGCCAGGGTGGCAGGTTCAAACCCAGCCCTGGCCAAACTGCAACAAAAAATAGCCAGCCATTGTGGCGGGCGCCTGTAGTCCCAGCTACTTGGGAGGCTGAGGCAAGAGAATCGCCTACGCTCAAGAGCTAGAGGTTGCTGTGAGCTGTGATGCCACAGCACTCTACTGAGGGTGACAAAGTGAGACTCCATCTCAAAAAAAAAAGATATATGCTAAATAAATAACTGACAGGAAAAAAATGTATCAATATAATTTCTGTGATAAATAATAAGAAAGAAAATTTACATGGTTATATTTGTATATAAAAAGCATATCCTACAAAGCGCTTCCTGGATATAAGAATATAAAGTCATTCTTTTACTTAGTTTCTGTTTTTTTCTTTAGGTATTAATTACAAAATTTTCATTTTAAAATAAGTATCTTAATATCCCAAAAATTATAGCTCTAAATCTATAAATGTTTGAATTATGCAAATTCTTACAAATATTAACCTTTCTAATATATCTATAAATAATTCTATAGATAAACAGCCCAATGTTTCATATACTATGTGGCATTAAATGAAATATTTCTGTGCTGTGAAACCATTTTGCCACTATTTTGATTACTTATAAGTAAGCTAATCTCCCAACTGAAAGTCAGCATAGCAATGGAAATATGATAAAATTGTACTTCTTTTTTCTATTACTGATATACAAAACTGAAAGTCCATTTTTAAAAGAACACATTTCTCAGTGATTTATGGAGGAAACTCCCTAATGCCAAAAGACAACATTTTTCTTATATATACCTAAAACCAAAATGTATAACAATTTGAAATCTTTCAAAAATAAAAATCCAATTTTCATGTCTTTCAATAATAGTATCACGTAAGCGAACAGTTTTCTACAAAATGTGATTATATTTTTATTTTGCCTTTCATTTTATTTAGGAATGACTCAGTGTTTAATCTTAAAGTTTATTAACTGTTTAAATCAGATAAATGCTTTCAAAATACCAATTTAATGATGCAGTTTCCAAAAATAAAGGAATAGGCCTAATAAAGTAGAAAAATTTCTTAATTTAAATTCTGCTAATTTTTAAAAATCAAGAGGAATTGTTTGAAAACGAAACGTTTTTACTAAGTTCATGAATCGTTTTGCATGGCACCCTCCCTTGCCCTCAATCCTCTAACAAATAGATTTTCCCCACCTCTGCGTACTACCTTTTGACAGTACAGTTTCTCTCTCTAAAATTCCCTTTCCTGCTGGCTATCCACCAGAACACTACCTATTTTTGAGGTGCAGTTTAAACCATACTTTGTAGGAGAAGCTTCTCTTCTTAATGAGAAATAAATTTTCTATCCACTAGTCTCCTTTGTATTAATGTGACATTGTCCTTGCTGCTGTTTCTTGAACCCCCAGACTGAGACTTAATGACTTCTGTACCCTCAAAAATAGAACATCTGAAACATCTTTTGACAAAGAAACATTTTCAGATAAAAACTTACATGTATCCCCAATATATTACAAGGTGCTTGAGAATTTCTTGGTTAGGTCTGCCTTGGTAATTTTGAATGCCTTTTAGTTAATCAGCATAAAGAATGAGGCTGTTCCCAGAGACATTTTAAATACGGGAATCCCAGTAACATTTACAAGCCTGTCTATCAGCTGTGCCTTTTCACTCACATCTGAATTTTCTTTAGGTAGTTGAATACCAAGAAAACCATGACTTATACAATTAAGTTGCAAATAGTGATACACTTTTAAAACCATGTCTTTCAACCTCAAGATCTTTCAAGTACATTGTCTCAGAAATACGGAAGAGGAGAAGGCCCTGTGGAGGTTGAACTGTGGTGGAGGACCTATCAAAGGGACACAGCTGGACTGTGATTAGCCAGGTGGCCAAAGGACAATTTTTTTGAGGGGAGGGGCATCATGAAAAGGTTACAAACATTTTATTTAAATGTAGATCATGTCATGCAAATGAACACATAGTTGCTGTTTTTAAACTATGGATAAACTGTTTCAATGTAAGTGAATGCTCCTCTCCGAATTTCTTAAAAACTTTCCTACAGAAATGACTTCCAATGCATCATCTATAAATTCTAGTGTCAATGTCCTTAATGCCTAACTTAAAGACACTTTAGAAAAACATTTTCTTGTGAAAATAATCTAAATTGCTATGATCATCTTTCTAATAATTTGCAATTACTTTTCTGCACCTAAATTAACCACAACTTCAAACAAAACGTCCATGGCATCGAACTCCCTTTTCTTAGAAAGAATATTTCTTAACACTCTTACACTTCACCAGTTTATACAGCATTTGACTCAACAATTATATGAACAATTAAATATTAAATCTTATTTCATAGTAAATAACAAAAACAACCACCATAAACAAGTTAGAAACAAATATAAATGATCTGGATTAACAGACAGCACAACCAGGGGAAGCAGGAGTGCACGGGCAGTAAATGGAGAAAATGGACCGCTTCACCGTCCCGTGAATCACTAAACGCAGATTTAGAGACCTTCTATTATACTAATTGTTTAATCATTTCTGGAATCCTATTATAAGTATAAAATACAAAGCAAACTTCAAATACCTGTTAA
Source organism: Otolemur garnettii (assembly GCF_000181295.1). Taxonomy (NCBI): domain Eukaryota; kingdom Metazoa; phylum Chordata; class Mammalia; order Primates; family Galagidae; genus Otolemur; species Otolemur garnettii. Next base: position 8,720,809 of record NW_003852434.1, read on the forward strand.
CTCCATCTACATGCTTTTAAAACAATGCTGAATATTGTTCAAATAACCACAAGAAGAGCACTCGCCAAGCAGGTGTGAAGAGGCTTGACTGATGTTTGCTTGAGTTCTATGCAAGTGTGCTGAAGTCCTCCATTAATTAATTTAGTAATATTTATTTACTCCCCAAACATGGAGCAAATGTTTAGAAATGCTAGTTTCTAAAAGTATAATGATAAAGAAATCCATTCTTTTATAGAACTTATAAAGTAGCAGTCTCCAATCTTTTTGTTTACATATCTTTACCAGTAAAATACTTAAGGATTATCAATATCTATATTTTTATGTACATATATATTTATATAATTAAGCATATATATGCATAGGTAATACATATATGTATATTTATACAAAACTACACATCTATAATTACGTACATGTATAGGTGTATGAACTACAGTTTATACAGTAAACTGTACTTGCATGCCCCAACTTTAAAATCCATGGCTCTAAATTTGATAAAATTATTTTTCACTCCCACCATTTTACATAAAAAGACATGCACGGAAGTATTTTTTTTAAACATAACTAGCACAAAAATATAGTCCCTGCCCTCATAAGTTAACAAATTGGCAGGCATAACATTTTACAATGTAACATATAAGATTATTAAAATAGCAATTTAGGAAATGTTCTTACAGCTTCTGCAAAATCCTAGCATTTGTCCGCTCATGGTTTCAATAACTTTTCTCTCTGGTCTGGAACATAAAGTGTAGTGTCAGAAATACTCTCGTATTTATTACCTGCTAAATGTTATTTTATGGAGAATTGCTCCCGTAATTGTACTATAAACTATGCTCTTACACCTGATTTTCCAGTGATGAAGGATATTCGTCTCTATCTCTGAATTATAGACCCTTCATAATTATATAACAGAATCAGTTGTGAATCCATTAGACATTTATATCACCTTGTTGTTTGGGAGCAAAAAAGGAGAAAGAGAAGCAACTGAGGAAGGGAGAAGAAGGGAAAGTGGAAAGAAAGAAACCGGTCTCATCAGTGAACACTGGTAATAAGAAGTGTTCCCATGTTTTTTGATTTATAAAAACTTTAAAAATGAGTTGTTTTTTTCTGACCTTTTAAAGATACTTACAAATTAAAATGGCACAATGCACAATTTGTAAACATGACACTGAGAAGAAAGCTTCTATTGGAGTAAACTGCAGTCTTTCTGTTCTGCACAACAGATCTATTGTAATTAGCTGATTAGAAATTAGGATAATAAGTCTCCAGCAATCATCAATTTAAATTGGATGCAGGAGGCGCGCACTTGTGGGATCTGTTCAGTGACAGTAAAGCCCTGGAGAAAGAATTTCCCGGCGGACGAAATATCACATCTGGGTGAAGCATGTCTGCTTCCTTCTTTTCTTTTATTTAACAAATATCACATGGGCAGAAGGAATGTCAAGGCCGACTCCTCCCACGCAGATGGAGAACACACATCTGCACCGTGATGACACACACAGCAGGAACTGTCCTGGTCTGCAGCTAAAATCATTCATTTTCATTAACTTACGCTTCGCAGATACTACCAGGTTTAGGAATAAATGCTGCCGTTTCGCTGACTGGTGGGTTAAAGGCTATGGCCTAAAAACTAGAGTGGAAAGAATAGTCGTATTTCAAGATCACACTAAATTTGAAATATTGCAAACTGAGAGAAATTCAGTCATAGTAAAAACGCAGGATCCAAAAAAAAATTCTTTGCAGATACATCTACCAAGTCCTTTCCCCGATTCTTACTATTGTTCCTGAGAAGAGGCACTTGCCCTCCCAAGTCATAATGATCTTGGAAAATCTTCCAAGGAAGAGAAAGAGTATCACGTGACAGAAGCCAAACATGTCTTCAGTAAACTTCAAAAATAATCCAGGAGACAGGAAGACACTTCTACTACCTGGAGTGAGTGCATCCTGATTTCCTAGTTATCTCACATCCTGTAGGTCAGATGGTATATATCTCAAATTATAATTACAGCTAACGTTTCTGAGCACTGAATGTGCCAATTTGTGAACACAGATATTATATTTTAAAACATTCGCAGATATATGCTCCTTTGGCTCTCCCTGCACACCCGAGAGCTGGGTGCTATGCAACTCTGAAGTCTGTAACTCAGCTCACTGCTGCAGTCCATGCAGTTTTAACTGAAATAAATTTCATACATAACATCAAGAAAATTTGCCAATGACCTGTTGCTATTTCAGCCATCACTTATTTCTATTTATTACTTACATAATAAGGGCTTATTATATTCCCCAAGTGCCTAAAGGCTTGTAATTATTATTAATTCCTCACACCTATAATCCTAGCACTCTGGGAGGCTGAGGTGGGTGGATGGCCTGAGCTCACAGGTTCAAGACCAACCTCATCCAGAGCAAAACCTCATCTCTGAAAATAGCCAGGCATGGTGGCAGGGTCCTATAGTCCTAGCTACTTGGGAGGCTGACGTAAGAGAATCACTTAACCCCAAGAGTTTGAGGTTGCTTTGTCTACCAAGGGTGACAAAGTGAGACTCTGTTTCAAAAAAAAAAAAAAAAAAAAAAAAAAAACATTACTACCAATTCCTCCAGTCTTCATTCTCCATTCTAAGATAAAACCCTACAAAAAAACAGGGAGTTGGGGGAGGGAGTCTGCTAAACCTTTAGGTATAGGATTCTTTGGTATTCACAGTATTTGATGTGACCAGATAATGGCAAATAAAACAAGAAAATAAGAGGGAGTCAGCGACTCTATCACCAATACACAGCAGTAGCTCCATCTTTAACAGGGAAGGTCAAAACATCCATCCATCCTTGCACTAATTCTCTAATGTTTAATTCTCAATGTTTGACTGTGTGTGACTCTTACTCTCATAATATGAACGCTATAAAATGAAAAATTAAAAGGAAAATATTGACAAACTTTTGAATTGTTATGAAAGTTCAGGGGTGGCGCCTGTGGCTCAAGGAGTAGGGCGCCAGCCTCATATACCAGACGTGGTGGGTTCAAACTCAGCCCTGGCCAAAAACTGCAAAAAAAACAACAACAAAAAAAAAACAACAAAAAACAACAACAACAACAACAAAAAAAGGTGAAGAAATATCTTCAAAATATTATTAAATAGATAAATGCTTTGAAAGTTCAGCCATTCATTCACTCATTTAACTAGGACTTTTTGAATGCCTTTAATATACTTAACTTTTAACAATAGGATGGTGAACAAAACTTTGGAGAATTCTGCTAGGGAATAGAGATGAATCAAAACCCACAAATAAACATAAACTTTCAACGATGAGAGCAACTCAGAAGCACCTGGTGGAAGGAGAATGGAAAACAACCACCTCTCCCCAGCCTGTGAGGGCCAGAAGGGCTTTCCTGAGAAAGTAACACTTCAGCTGACATCTTAAGGTTGAACAGGAGTTAGCCAGGTAAAGCATGTGGGGGATTAAAAGCATCCCCCCAAATTGAAACTGTATGTGTAAAGACCCAGGGGCAAGAGAGACCTTTTCAAATACGGAAGCTAAATGGATGTCCCTGGAGCTGAGACAGGAGAGTAAGGACTCCCCAGGCAGATGCTATCCCAAGAGCAGAGAGAAACCATTCGCAAGCTCAAAGCAGTGTCAAGACTAAACTGACAACACGTCAAAGAATGAAGGGGGTCAGGGAGGTAATGAGCGCAGAAGGAAAGGTTGGCCAGCCGGTTTGGAGGCCGTGAGTGTGGTGGTAGAGACGAAAGCGAAATCCACAGGAGCTGGTCGTGCACTGAGCAGGAGGCAGGAGGAAGAGAGGGTTGGACTTCGACAACTGGATGGATGAAAGTACCGCTGGCTGAGATGGCAAATACTGAGAAATAGTGATGGGAAATACCTGGGGTTCAGCTTGAGAAGTTCTGGGCTTGGAGTGTTTTGACCCGGCAAACAGGACCCATGAAGCACAGTAACCAGGAGTGCAGGGAGGCAGTGTGGGCTGGAGGATGCCGGTGTGGGTGAGGTTCTGAGGGAGGGGCACAAGAGGGAGAGTCTGATTAACACTGCTGAAAGGTCAATTTTAAGAGTAGAGATGAAAAACAACCTGCACCTGTCTTTTCCTTTTTCTATGGAATTCACACTGAATTTCTGAGAGACTGCACACTGAGGTCTGAGAGATCCTGCACTGTGAGGATAGGCAATGGGCTCAGAGTCACAGATAAGGCAGCAGCTGTCCCTGGAACATTCTTCCAAGTGGTGTACACAGTCTACTCAAGGAGCAGGGGTTGGAAGTCTCCAGACATTCTGCTCATCTGCATTAACCTGCATAGAACACTTAGACAAGTACTCACCGTCTCCACCCCAGTTGTGAATAATTCTACAGGGAAGCAGAAGAAGCAAACAGGAAAGTATGTCAAAAATCATAGGGAAAGTCCAAGATCAGCAGAGTCAATGAAGATTTTTATTTTTTTAATGAAAAGAATCACTAAATGGAATGTGTTAAAATTACTGGGTTGGTTCTAATGCCAGAACGTCAATAAAAGATGATACTGCACAAGTCGCAGTCTCTAGACCCGTTCCACCTATTGGATCTTCAGTTTTTAATATTTTAAAAAGTGTACTCATTTTCACCAGTGAAACAGTGAAAAGATCTATAAAAATAAAGTTCTTAATCCTTCATAACCCTTCCATCCCTACCCCTCAAGAACTAATCAATAGTACTGGCCTGCCACGGACCATTTTCTACATTACACAGTAATAGCGTGATATGCAAAATACCCACAAGCACATGTTTTGTTTGATTTTATAAAATTAGAGATCACAGTAAGTGCATTACTCTGTAAAGACAAAGGCATAATGGACATGCCTTAAGTGTAATATTTATAAATATATCTTAAATTTATGTTCTATTAACCACATAATATTCCTCATTGTGGATATACTAGGATGCCTTCATCTACTTCCCTAATGATGGACATTACAGTTATTGAAACTTTATCTTACAATTCACATGATACAAAAGATCAATTTTCATATAAATATTAAAGCATCCTATACTGTCTAATATTGCAAATGTCTGTCAAAGGACTTTATTACATTGTGACCCCATTACATTGTAACATGAATTTTAAGTAAATTTAAAGGCTATTATAAAATAACATGTTTGTGATCAATGATGGAATTTGCGCCACTGGCCCACTTCTCTGCCATTTCTTACCGCAAACTCCTTTATCAAGTGGTTTAATACCTTTTACTCATTTTTTTTTTTTTTGGCTGGGCCGGATTTGAACCCACCACCTCCAGTATATGGGGCTGGAGCCCAACTCCTTAAGCCACAGGTGCCACCCACTTTTTTCTTATTTTTTTGAAACAGAGTCTTACTATGTCGCCCTCGGTAGAGTGCCATGGTGTCACACCTCACAGCAACTTCAAACTCTCTTGGGCTAAGGCGATTCTCCTGCTTCAGCCTCCCAAGTAGCTGGGACTATAAGCACCCACCACAATGCCCGGCTATTTTTGGCTGTAGTTGCCATTATTGTTTGGGGGCCCTGGGCTGTGTTTGAACTCGCCAGCTCTGGGGTCTATGGCTGGTGCCCTAGCCACTGAGCACCAGGCACCAAGCCCCTCTTCTCTTTTTTCTTGATCCCCATCTTAGTAGGCTTCAATCACCACCCATCTCTCAAAAAAGTTCCTTAAAAAAGTCAGGAAGGATTTGCATCTTGCCAAATCCATTGTTGGTGTTTGTCTTTCTCTTGCTCCACCAGCAGCATTCGGCCCCTGTTGACCTGCCTTCTTTAAAGAATTCCTTACTTCTCTCTCAGCTTAATGTCTCTCTGGGTTTTCCGCCTATTTCACTAACTACTTCAGCGTTCTGTGCTATCTTCATCCTCCCCCACTAATACATAAGCTCCAGGAAGAGAGAGCTCTCAGGAGGTTTGTTTCTTTTTGTTTGTGTGTTTGTGTATCCAGCACTTAGAGTAAGACTGGGCACGGACAGGACCAGAAAGCACATCTATATGGTGCTGGAAAACTACTGGCTTCTAACTGAATTGTCAAGGTACATACTGGCCACTTTGGCGCTGCAGATTCCCTTTCTCACTGATTTGTGAAACACCTAAACAGCATTGATTATATTCTTTTATCAACCAACTTTTCTCCTGACTTCCCCACTTTAGTTAAGAAAACATCATTCACTCCCCGGACCAACTAGGATATTCAGAAGCATGTCTAAATCGAAACTTAGTCAGTTGCCAACTCTCATGAGGTTTTAGATTTTCCATATCCCCTAACTGGATCTCTTGGCTTTTATCCTTCCCAAGCTCATATTGTTCCTTACACTGGTAACAGATTAGTCTTCCTGAACCGGAATACTGAGCACGGTATTTTTCAGCTGATAAAAGGTATTAACTCCCTGAAAACAACAGGTTAAATGGAAACTTCTCAACTGGCCTTCAGGGCCCTACTAAACACAAAATGTTTCTCCCACCTTATCTTCATACACAGTAGGACCTCTCTGTAAGCTGCCCACCCAAGGGACTGACTGGGTCAACACACAGAGGTGTCAACATAAGGAACTAGGCCTATTGTACTGACACGTACATGTGGCACATGTCCCGTCCATGGTAATTAGGCAGCTTCAGGAGGTCACCAGCGTAGGGTCAGCGATGGAGGCTCCGCTTCAGTTCCTCCTAAGTATACAAGAAACTGAACTGTCTCTTCTCCCTGAAGTCAGTGCATGCTTCATCCAGAAGTATCACTAATTTTACAAATTCCTTTTTAACCTAGCACGACCTTTCGTTAAGTATCTGTCAAATCATTCTTTAGTTGATTTAACCTTAAACAGATACCCCCCATCCCATTATCCTATCGCCTTTATCCTGAGGGGTCCCTGTTCAGCTCAGTTACGTGACTCTCCCACTCACCGTGCCCTCTAATCCTCTTCTAGAGCACATCTGGATCATGCCCTCTCCAGTCTTATCATCTGTACTCTCATAGGAAATGTAAGCTGTGAGTACATTCCTTATTCCTGATTAAATTCTGGGCAGCGGCTAACACCCTGTGCATAGTATATACTGAACCTTAAAAGTCATTGACCTAAGTTGATAAATAGAGCAAAATATATTGCAATTTCCAGCTAAGTACTATTTTATACTTGGATTAAGAAAAACTTTATGAAACTAAATATGCTATGATGAATATATTAATTTAAAGAAATAACTTCTAAAATATAGGCATGCTATGTTTTATCTACATAGATACAAAGATCCAGTTGTAAAAGATATGCTTTAATGATCTAGTAAAAACAAGCATTACAACATATTACTGTTTAATAAAATTATTCAAATCCCTATAATTTACCTGATGTCACTTTAGCAGATATTAACACTTTATAGCTATAGGGACCCACTAGCCAGCCAAACTTAATTAACAGATACAACAGCATTTTCCATATAACTTCAATATTTTCACTGAAAAATAAAAATATTTTCATTTAAAATTTGTAGAGCAAAATAAGGACAATGTTCTCCACAGATAAACTACAGAAGCCGTCACTTTCTCCACACGGGGGACACTAATTAATCTTGCATAGCACTCTGAGACACAGAGTGTGAACAGTGTGTGCACAGGAGGAAAACACCATCCACCAGGAAATGCACAGAGGAAAACAGACTACGTCTAAACCAACACCATGAATATTCCATGCATGGTGAGATCTAGGGCCACTTCTGGAGCTCACTTTGTAGGAATTCCGGAATTCCTAGGAATGATACTAAAACACAATTATATGCATTTTCCAACACTCTGCAGAGAGAATATATGAAAAGCAATTTGGAGCTGCTGCTAAACCCACTAGGGGCAAGGGGAACATTCTGACACATATTGCTCTGTATTCATAGGCTAATCGATATTAAGCACTGAGCTTGAGATTGAGTTACTTTGTACCAGGGTGTAAACCTGAACAACACACGTGGCTTAGTAAGAGGAAAGGAGGGTAAACCTGATTGTGTAGGCCAGCATGCTCTCTGCCGAAACAACACAGTCTCAGTCACTGGCCCAGTTCCCTGCTGCCCGCTCTGCCTCCAGCATTCTGACACAGGCCCTTCCCTAGCACACTGCAAACTCAAACCCCAGGCAGCTCCGCAGCACCCTGAACTCAGAAGGGCCGCACCCTTGGTTCCTTTATTTTTTATTTTGATATAATATATATAGCATAAAGTTACCATTTTAACCACTTCTAAGTGTACGACTGAGTGCTGGTAAGTGCATTCACATTATTGCACACGCTTGCCACCATCTACCTGCAGACCATTTTCATCATCTGGAACTGAATCTCCATCACCATGAACCAGTAACCATCATTCGACTTTCTGTCCTCATTTAACTACTCCGGATACCTCTCAGATGTGGAATCATACAGTACTTTTCCTTTGGTCTACATTTGCTTTAATGCTTTGCTTTCTGTGTATTCAGATGCTCAGCAATTTTTTAGAACAAAGGCCCCTGAATTTTCATTTTGCTCTGGACTCCCCACAAATTAAATAGCTGGCCCTGCGGTGGAGTGGAGCAGGTGCTGACGCAGGCTACCCTCTCAGAGCCTCCGCACTGTGCTCATACACAGGCCACTTCACGTCACTCTGTGCTTCTTTGTCCTTAAACACAGTCTTCTCTGCTAGAAGAATTGTTGCATCTTACCTGGGCTACAAAATGAATACAAAATTCCTATGTTGCCGCCCTATTTACCAAAGCGATGGTACTCAGAAGCGGGACCTTTGGGAGCGTGGCGACCTTGTGATAGGTGTCCTGCCCTTATGGGAAGAGGCACCAGAGAGCTCTCTCCCTCTTTCTGCCATGGGAGGGCACAGTGAGAAGGCAGCAGTTTGGAAGCCAGGAGAGTCCTCATCAGAACTCTGCTTTGTTGGCAACCAGAACTCTGAGAAAATATTTGTTGTTTAAGACACCCAGTCTTTGGTATTTTGTCACAGCAGCCCGAGCAGACAACCTGAAACGTAATGAGAGCTCTCCCTGAATAGAAGGATGGCTGCGCGTACCCACAGTGGATCACAGTGGGCTTTATCATTGAACTTTGAATTTAACAGGACCTGAAGAGGAACGGTAGAAATCTCCAGCAGGAAATGCAGTCATTTTAGCGTCCAGAAATTCTGGGTCGGGACTTGTTCCAAGCAGTGAAACTGTGACCAGCAACCTTGTCCTTCTGTTGTCCTTCTGATGGCCCCAATGGAGGAGCCATCCGACTGGCCTGTCCTCGTGCTTCTGACTCAGAAGCATCCAGCTCTTTTCCTCTGAAACAAGGCTGCCCTGCTTGTCTGGATATTTCATGCCAACCCTGCATTCTCATCGGGGACCTACGCCTAACTAGATCCAAGAAGGATGAAAAGGCTTCAGAGCCTGTATTGTCTCAGATACATTTATCAATAAAATGCATCATAATTTTTAAATATTGAAGGAAAGCCCTAAAAACTGAAGTCTTTTGACATAAATTAACTCTCTTCCATACCTCAACAATAACAGCAAACAGAAGTTCTCCGAGTAGGGGGATAGTGATGCCACAGTGCTGAAGCCTGTGACCGGAGGTCGAAGCTGTTTCTGTCCTCCAGCCATGCTCCCTCTCACTGTGTAACTCAGCTCCTAAGGCTGTCAGAGCCTCAACTTCTGCATCTATCAACAGAAAACGGTGCCATGAGGTTGACACCCTGAACTCTGAACATTCCAAAATTCCCCGCAGCCACCAAATTCCCTCCCACTTAAGTACAAGTAAAAAGTTAATTAAAAAAGAATTTTTCTTATTGCTAGAAATCAACCATGATGTTTCAAATTAAGTATTTTAGGATAATCAACAGTGTGTCACACACAAATACACACACACAAAATAGATTGTGCTGACTTTAAATGTGGCTTTTTCAGTAAAGACTTGGCATTCAGGCACCATGACCTCTGGTTGAACTGCTGCTTAGGCATGTAATTTTTTAACGGACACGATAGAGGTTATACACTTTCCGTAATTACTCTTTCTGTTATTCTTTTAAGTCATCTAATAGGCTTGTTCCAGCATGTCTGGTAGGTCCTTCTGTGTGGGGTGACAGGAGCTTCCTGTCGTATCTTTCATGTCAGCTCTGTACGCTCATCTGGGTCGCTATGACAGGTAAACGAGCCCAGCCGGGGACAGCTTTCTGTAAAATGAAATGCTATAGTGCTGGGAAGTCCTCTTTAATTTTGACTTTAAATTTGATCTTTCGGTTGCATGACTGACCACCTTATTATTACTTGCACTGAAAACGCTCCAGTCCACAGTGGACGTCTCAGCTCCACGGACCAAAGACAAATGCTGCCGTTGTTCAGCTTGGTCCAACCTGCCGAGAAAACGCACAGGCAGTGACAGCCGCTCCTTCCAAAGTAAGTGTATTTCACATACAAAAAAAAAAAGAAGAAGAAATGTGTGTCTATCACTCTCCTTTTTACTATACATTATAGTGATTACACCTTGCTGACAATGACTTTTTTCTCATTTTTATTCCATTTTGTTGAAATATAATTTAGGGAATATTGTCCATTCCTCTTGTGTAGACCTTCCATACCAACATTTTATTTTTATTAAACATAATACGGTGACTCTTAGATTCTTGATCTTCAAAAAGTGAACAAAGGTGCTTACGACAGAACCACCCATGGATGGACCACAGGCTGTATTTTTGTTTGGAGATTCAAGAGGAGTTTCAAACTATTATTTGATGAATACAACCGGATAACACTTTTTAAAAACCCTTTGAATTTTCCATTTTCTAATCTGTACTTACACCTTAATTTTCTATACCAGAGGTGAGTGAACTTTTTCTATAATGACCCAGTAAATCTCTTAGGTTCTGTGGGCCATACAGGTTCCATTAAAATTAGTCAACTTTACCGTGGAGCATAAGGGCAGCCATAGACATTATGTAATGAGCGAGCGTGGCTGAGCCCCAGTGAGGTATTACCTGCACACACAGCAGGCGAGATCTGGTCCATGGACAGTGGTTTGCCAACTGCGGCTCTATCCTATTCTGTCAGGGGTCACGTACAAATCATAAACGTCAGATGCCAAGACACGTTGACTCAGGACAACCTTTACCCCCAGCTCTGTCACTGGGGGGCGTGTCTCTTAATGTTTCGGAGCTTGCTCATCTGCAACTTGAAAAGGTTTGGTCTAGGAGGTGAATGTTCTCAAACTTTTAATGTTTTTGTCATCCCTCGAACATGCCCTTTGACTATTCCTGAAGAAATTCTAAGAAGCAGAATGCTAAAACTTAAGAACAGATTTTTTTGAATTTAAAAAATTCTCATTTGAAAGCTATATTACTTTTTTGTGGCTTTCTTGTGAAAAGCAAACTTTTATATCCACTCAATAAAGTTTCTGAGTGGCTATAAATGAAATACTCTATTCATTGACGGATGAACTTCTAATACTGGAAAGGAAGGGTCTGAGGATCATGTGGCTGTGGTGTCTAATGCCATACAAGTGGCTATGTGAAGATTAAGGCCACCTGAAGGTCAAGGCCACTGATCCTCCCTGCTGGGCAGGTGGCCCTTTTCTTCCTCTCTGTGCCTCTAAAGAAGAGAATGAGCTTTGGGGAAAAAGATGAGCCTTTATTTTTTAAAGTTTCTGGGATATATTAATGACCATGGTTATATGACAATTGTACTCCAAATATCTGTCATATTCATAATAACAGTGGACTCCTGCTAATGGAATAGAAATGTTGATAAGATTTGCTTAGTATGCTATATCTCCTTTGAATACCAGTGAACTTATGTGAACTTTCAGCAGGTAATATATGATTTTTATTTTTACCAGAATATGAAACTGCCCAATAATTAGTGGGCCATATTTATCAAAAGATCTAAGATCTACAAATTCTGTGCCATTGCCTAAGGCAGTAAGTTGAGTAAGAGAGGGCCCATGGTTTTTAAAATACTACCAACTGAGAAATGAATTCCTGCTACTTTCCATACTAACATGGGTCATAAAAATCTGCTTTCTAGAAAATTACTGCTGTGTTACCTGAGAGGAATCCGAGGGCAGCTGTGAAAGGTAAGTGAGCGTGTAAAATAATAAAATCACCTGTTAATTTTACCTTTACGTCTCTCTCGCTAATTTCAACTCCAAGAATAAATCACAGAGAAGAAAGAGAACATGGTAGTCACTAAAATACGTTACACTCACTATCAGTTTTGTTTTGGAGAATTTATCTTAGATTTCAACAAGATGGCAAGTTGAATCAAATTTAAAAATTTAAGTTTATTTTCTTTATGATTTATTTTGTAAAGCAGGAGAGGTGCTTTACAGAGAAGTAAAGCAGGAGAGTGAAAATATCCGTTAAGTTATGAGATCGCAGTTTGTAGCAGGGAGAAAAGGGGAGGAGGACAAAGCCAGATTCTAAGTCTTTAAGTTATAGTAGGGAGATTTCATGACAGATTCTGTGGGGTATCTCTCTCTCTCTCATAAAGCACACTGTCTGTGGAAAGGGTGTAGATGACAATTACTGTTTCAGGTGTTTTAAGCTTAGTTATATGTGTATTGAAAAAGCTGGAACCTTGGCTCGGCGCCTATAGCTCAACCAGCTAAGGTGCCAGCCACGTACACCTAAGGTGGCGGGTTCGAATCCCCAGCCCGGACC
>NW_003852434.1:8734602-8743989 GCF_000181295.1 Otolemur garnettii
AAAAAAAAAAAGCTTGCAATGTATCTATGTTAATAACGTAATTTTAATAAGCACAATCCATCTATTGTTCAAACTCATACTATGAGTGAAGAGATAACCTATGCAAGAAAATACTTTCAAATGATCCATCTGACAAGGAGTTCATATAAAAATATATGAAGAATCCAGGCAACTCAATAGAAAGAAGCCAAATTATTGGATTTTAAAAAAGAGCCAAGGACATGAATAGACTTTTCTTAAAATAAAAAGGCAGACAGTGGCCAAAAACTGAGTGAAAGATGATGCTTGGTGTCCCTAGTCATGAGGGAACTAAAATCACAGTGAGATGTCACCTCCCACCTGTTAGAATGGCTATTTTAACAAATACCAGGCAAGTTTTGCCAGAACATGTAGGAAAGGAACCTTTTTACCTTGTTGGTAGGAAAGTAATGTGAACAGACAGCATGGAAAACAGTATAGAGTTTCCTCAGAAATTTAAAGAACTGCACCCTCATCCAGGAATCCCAGTACTGGGTACACATGCAAGGACAGAGTTCAGTACTGGGAAGAGATACCTATATGTGCTCCCATGCTTTCTGCAACATTCTTCACGATAGCCTAGATGTGGAATCAACCTAACCGCCCATTGCTGGATGAGTGGATTAAAAAATAAGGTCTGTGTGCACAGTGGAATACTATTCTACCATAAAAAAGAAAGGCCTGCTATTTCCAACAACATGGAGTAGCTTGTAGGACATTATGATTAGCGAGAAATGCCAGCCCAGAAAGACAGATACTACATGCTTGTACGTAACATCTGAACAAGTCAGCTCTGAAGTCCTCAGCCCCTCTGCGGCTGTGCCTCGAGCAGGCCACTGCCACATTGTGGCATCTTGATCCAATGAGCTTTGATACACAATTAATTTCTGAGATATCAGAATAAAGTCCGAATTTAAAAGTAGTAATCTTTCCTAATAGTCACTTTGGGAGTAAACTCTTTCTGTCTGGATTTCAATTTTTCAAACAAAACTGTTTGAAAAACAGTTTACTCAACAAACAGTTTCAAACAAAAACTGTTTACTCTCTTTATTTATGTCCTCATGGAATGAAATTTTACATATTGCAGATTAACTTGTTCCAATGCTGTACCTCTTACCTCTTAATTCCAAGAGATACACCTTTCTCTACCTTTAGTTATTCCTGCAAAAATTAACTTGCACCTGAAAGAGTAAACCTTGTGACTTCCAGACTTGACTTTTGGCAATGCCCTTGAGATCCCTCCTATGTTACCAGAGTTTCTTAACCCTTCATCCTACTTATCACCTTTGTGCAGACTACCACAAGTCACCAGCTTTCCTTTTTTCCCTCTAATTTTAAGTATTATCTTCTTTTGCTTCTATAATTTATTTGGGTTAATGGCTATATGGTCCCTGTCAAAAGTAAGAAAAAGTGTGCCTGCATGTTTTTAATTACTTTGAGCTGACCGGGCCAAAAGGCAATTGAACAATTTGAAATGACTCCTCCTTCTGCTAAAAGTTCTGGTCACACAAGCAAACAGCACATCAAAGTGCTGACCCTACATTTTTATCATGGTCTGAAACATACACTAGTTAACCCTCAGTTCTTCCATGTGCGCCGACTCATGCCTGAGGATTCCGTTATCGTCATGATGAACACTTTTATGCAGGGGAATGCCTTTATCATCGGGTGGGAATTTACGTCTGCCACTCGATGGATGCTTGAAATAGTTCTACTAGAGTAAAGTATGAATGATGGGATTAGAAAAGAATATTACCCTTTAAACGCAGATCTCTTGAGCAATCTAAAATGATACTGGGGGTTGGCGCCTGTAGCTCAAGCGGCTATGGTGCCAGCCACATACACCAAAGCTGGTGGGTTTGAATCCGGCTCGGGCCTGCCAAACAACAATGACAGCTGCAACCAAAAAATAGCCAGGCGTTGTGGCGGGCGCCTGTGGTCCCAGCTACTTGGGAGGCTGAGGCAAGAGAATTGCTTAAGCCCAGGAGTTGGAGGTTGCTATGAGCTATAATGCCACAGCACTCTAGCCAGGGCAACAGCTTGAGGCTCTGTCTCAAAATATAAATAAATAAATAAATAAATAAAAATAAAATGATACCAGGGAAGGAGACAAGGCTGACCATGAGTCAGTGTGATCATGTCGTGAGTTCACGGCAAGTCACTCATTCCTGCTCGGCCTAAGAACAAACAGGTACGTTAATGTCTGGACATCTCACAGACAGGAAGCTGGGGTTGGTCGTCAGCACCAAGGAAACTCAGATTCTCTCTTAATAAAAACATCTGCCATAATTTTGAACAAGTGTAGGTAAAGAAGACATGTTTCATAGAGACGGCATGGCCTCTAAATAGAGACACTCCCAAACCCTCCCACTTCATGCTTAGTCTCTACTTGTCTATCTCCAAGGGCCTAACTGATATTCAGAATTCATTTCCTTTTTAAAAACACCATCCTATTAATGATGAAGCATGTAGCTTTTCTCTATTTTCCTTATATTTTTGATGACATTGTAAGTAATGGTTGAATACCCTCAAACAGTGGGAATTTCTAGGTCAGGTCCATTTTAATCTATGCAGAGATAGATAACTTTCTAAAAACATCATGTGCTGCTTCCATCAGCAATTCATTCAGCATCTTTTCTAGTATTATCAATTTTTTAAACATTCAACAGTTAGAATTTTTCAACAAGCGATTATATATAGAATGTATACGTGTATGTGTGAGTATACAAGTGTGTGTCTAATTACACCTCCATAAGGATGGCCTGTGTTCTTCTCATTTTCTCCTTTGAATTGTACACACTCGTTCAGTGAAGTATTAACATCTTTGTCCTAGATAGTGTGCTAAGACCATCAGTACCTCACAAAACCTTGAGAAGCGTCATGAGTGTTAACCTAAACAGACACGTTAGAGCCCCCAGGAGACGATGTGGTGAGGGCAAAGGAGCACTGCCCGGGTGTCAGGAGTCCTGGCCACTCCACCTTCACTGTGAACTTGCACTGAGACCCTGGCAAAGTCACTGTTCTTCACTCAGCCTGAGGTTTTCCATATTTCCAGAATAATGTTAGGACTAGATGATCTCTATGGCCCTTTCAGCTTGGAGATATTAGATATATTTAAGTATATATAAAAATATATAACACATGTATTTATCTATGTAAAAGTACACATATATAAATTTATATATAAAATTATGTAGGTTTTTGAAGCCCTTTTCTTACAGAGTATTCACATACACAGCCCATAAGCTCAACTTCAGACTAAATTTTTTGCTATGTTTTGGGGCAGAGGGACAAGACTCACTTTAGCCTGGTTCTAGCCCTGGGCACCATGTACACACAGGTGAAACTTTGCGGTTTAGTTGAGAAGATACACACACAAAAACTTACAGGGGACTAGGACATATGATACAATGTAGGATTTATTACCATTTTAGGTGAAGTTAATTCTTAAGCCTCTGAGGTTACATTGGCCAGTGAGAGGAAAGAGCTCCCCTTTCCTGGCGAGGGTTCAAAACTAAGTAGTGGGTATTTAAGGCTAATTATCAACTTCCTAACAGCTGAAGAAATGGGCGATCCCAAGGTACTACACTCTAAAGGAGGTACTGAGGGCCAGAAACCCACTCAGCTGTAGGGCTGCTAGGAAAATGTGGTTTTGTACAATGTATGTGTCTTCATTTTTCCTGAAGGTCCTACAGAGGTTGCTGAGTGAAAGAGGAAGATGTTACTTCTAAACAATTTTGCTTGAAGTATCACGATCCACACCTACCTGAGAGTGGATGGGTAGTGTCAGCTTTCAAATCCAAAGTAGACAGATTGCAGTTAGATATTAAAATATTTTTAAAGCTTTACTTTGTACATAAGTTTGACTTCCAGTAACCCACATTACTTTGTTATAAATAGAAATGTTAGTAAAAGTAAACGCATTGTTATTTGCTTTGCACTCGTAAAGGTTGGCCTTGACATCACTGCTTACCCAGCCAGTGAACACTGTTTGACCAGCAGATAGACAGTGATTTCTAAATTCTGCACTCCGATTGTTTGCAGTTCCCTAAACTCAAATCAGAGTTTCTCAAGTCTAGTAAACCAATTTGTCCAGATTAGCAAATATTAGCAGCTTCAGTTCTCTCTCAGTATCAGTCAAAATGTCATGACTTTGTAGAGGGCCAGACAGTGTAAATGTAGCAAAAATATAGAGATTTCTCATATAAAGTATGGTATTTCAGTATAAATAAAGCTTAAAGCTCTTTACTACTGAGATTATATTAAATATGCAACATAATATGATGTTTAAAATGTAATTAGCTGATAAATATTTAAATATATCAATAGGAAACCTGTAGCAATAATTACATACACTGATCTACAGTGTTTTGGTACAAATGCAACCAAAGATGCCTCTTGCATGTTAAAATTGTGTTTTTCTCTTCTGATCAGATACCTCTGCAAAATATGTCAACCTCAGACAACATCTTAACAACACAAGCTTCCACAAAATGTTTAATGGATGGGACCAACTCATTGAAATTCAAGATTTGTACCACATCCTGAAAGCACCAAGTTGCCACCAATTACCATCATTTATTCTTTCAAGTTACAAAAAGAAAAGAAAAGGAAAAGCATTGTCCCAAGTCTTCTGATTTCTCTGTCAGCCAAACGACATTAACTTTGCCTCCCTGCACTTCAGTGGGCAGCCAGGCTTCCCAGCACGTGCACAAGACATGCTTTCCTGGTCAGAAGCTGGTCCTGGTTCTTCCCTGTTACCCACATCCCATCAGACCCACTGTCTCTAATTACAGTGTCTGTGATGCCTATTAGATCAAGCCTTCTTTTCAGTAGAAGTACATTAACCTAAAGTGAGTGCCTCATCGCTGGCATGAACGGTCTGTCATCTCTATTAAATATAGAGCTACGGGGGATCGGGTCGTTCTAAGTCACACAGATACATACACCTTTTAGGGTACTTTCGCTCAAGAATACATTTTCTATTTGTTTCAAATTACTCCTTAAAGACTTAAATTATTACAAGTAGCAGTTAATATTAATCAAAAACTTTCCCATTATGATAAAAACAATACAATTTCAGTGAAAACTGAAATCAACATTCTGTTGGAGTAAATTTAACTAGAAAATGGATGATTTGTTGCATATACATAAAAGAAAAGGGGAATATAAAATTACAAGTATACTTAACAGATGAAGCAGGTAATTAGAAACCACAGTGTCAGATAATAAAACCCAAGTCCATACTAACTAGAAAACAGTAATAATAAAATAAACTGGAGAGAATGAATCAAATATGGGGCTGGCTGATTTTCTGTGGCAGGGGAGCATATCCAAGAGTGTCAGAATAAAGAGAGATGCATGTTTTCCCCATCGTTTTTGTCCCAGTCAAACATTAGTCTTGGCGTATACAGATGAACTGGGAAACGCAGTCTGTTGGTTGCAGAGCGGCACCACCTCAGAGCACAAAGGGAAATGGTGTTAAATGGAAAAGTGGTGGGTATCAAACTTTAATCACCCCAACTCCAGGTGACATAGTTCAGTGGTCAGCTTTCTACAAAATCAACAAGGGTGACTCTGAGGCATGTGAAGGTGGACTGCATTTTGTACAACTCTGCTACACAGACACGTGCATGTCAGCAAAACATAAAGCCGGCTGAAATCGTGGTGGAGGAGATGGGGTGGGGAAGGAACAAGCGTTTCTATTTGTCTTGATTGGCATTATATGAGTGACCTAGTTTTTGAGAGAGAAAGAATGTATTTTTTGTTTATAATGAATTATTTAAATAAGTAATTTAAATTTGCTTAAGATATCAGAGGTACTAGGCCAGTTTTAGAGTTAAATGATTCGAGCATTGATTAAAAATAAGTAAAATGATGCCTTAATTACCCTTAGAAAACAAGAGGTTCCACAGAAGCTGTGCTGCCAAGAGCTGTAGGAGTCAAAGCTCTGCACGTTTGGACACCGCTGAGGACTCTCTCAGAGAGGTCGTTCTATTTCTTGCTCCAACAGAATACACTAGAAGATGTTTTCACTTGTTTAGGTGACTTCTGTCATCCCTAAAAAGATTCACAACTGAGTCTAGATCAAATAGCTTGGGTGAACTTCCCAATTCTGTGACTTAACAGCTTTGGGGAAAAGGCACAACTCCTTGAACTTTGCTTGCTTGTGAAATAAGGGACACACACCACATAGTGTCATGTGGAATCAGAAGTGCTCACTCACATCAAAAGATGCTCCTAACCTGTCCGGCACACTCTGGTTACTCTTCCTCTCTCTCCTGGGCTGTTACACTCACAGAAGCACTTGATTCTCTTTGCTTGATGTGTCCTATTTGTTTTCTTTTCTTTTTTTTTTTTTTTTTTTTGAGACAGAGAGTCTCACTAGGTCACCCTTGGTAGAGTGCTGTGGCCTCACAGCTCACAGCAACCTCAAACTCTTGGGCTTAAGCGATTCTCTTGCCTCAGCCTCCTAAGTAGCTGGGACTATAGGCACCTGCCACAACGCCCGGCTGTTTTTTGAACATGAATAAAACAGGTCATCAAACTGGTGAAGACCCATTGCTAAGTGAAAGTGAGAGCCCTAGGCCATAATATTAGGGTTTGGAATGTCCATAGTCATTTTGAGCTACTTAATAACTTCATGCTTAATTCAGAGAGGTCACAGTGGTAAGTGTAACCTCTATTTAAGTGGAATGCTATTGGCTCACTTTAAATCACAGAAAAATATTTAATATAAGGATAATTTAGGTATACAAAGAAGGATATTTCAATTTTTCCAATCATTTATTTACATAGACATAGAGATTCCACCAGACATAGTATTAAATAATATTAATTCATTCCCAGCCCTACATACGGACAAGGGTGTTTCTATAATTAAGTACACTAGTTGATTAGGCTCAAAATGGAAACTGTTGTTTCTCAAAAGCTCTTATGAGAGCACATATAATCATTTCCAGAGAGATTAATTAACCCTATGCTTTTGAGATAAATTCTTTAGTAACGGACAACCCATCTTTCTCATTACGTTGTAGGCTGCATTTTTCAGTTAACTGTGCTATTTTTTGCCTAAAGAGTAAGAAGAAAATAAACTATAGAGAATAAGAAGCAGGGTATAGAAATAGAGAAATTGTATACGTCACTGTATCCCTGATCTGTCAACGTGCTTTCTGTCTGAGCAGTAAAAACTAAACAAAACAGCAAATCTTCAGAGCATGGCTGTCATGGGTGATTTCTGAAGTTTATATAACATTCATTCACTCATCCAGTTCAGTCTGAGGACATTTGCCTTCACACTCAAAAACATTAGTATTTAAAGAATTCTCGGCTGGGACAACAGAAGGTGTGGATGGTGATGAGACAGTTCCAGTATTCTCCTTACTTCAGTCTGGACCTACAATGATGAATGGCAGGGTGTAGAGCAGGCACCCTCAAACTACGTCCCATAGACCACATGCAGCCCACCTAGGACATTTATTTGGCCCCCAGGGTGTTTTTGACACCACTGCCTGTCCTGCTTAGCGGCCAACTCATCCCGGGGCCCACAGTCCTGGTCTGAGGGACAGTGAACTGGACCCCTGTTTAAGAAGTTGAGGACCCCTAGCATAGAGGTTACATCTTCAGGTCTGGACCTACTATGGTGAACGGCAGGGCGTAGAGGTTATATCTTCAGTCTTTTGGTTCCCCTTTCATCGCTCGGTTAACTGGGAGTAAAGAGACCAGATTAACTGGGAGTTAAGAGACCAAGTCCTCAACATTTACAAGAAAACTCAAGAGAGTTTGCTCAGTGGGGTTTCAATGTCAGGCTAAAAGTAAGTTGCAGTTTTGATTTGAATCCTGCTTCCTAGTAATGTCCCTGCCCAGGTGTGGCCTGGATTTGAGAAAACATTAACTTTGTTCTCTGTGTAAATAAAGTGGCGGCTGCACAGGTGCACCTGCTGAATGGTGTGACGGGCAGCCTCAGAGTTATCAGACTGTAACGCAGAAAAAACAAACAGAGCAGGTGTGCTGAAGGGCACGTTTTGATGGCCGCTGTTGACTGCATACACAGCTAAGCCTTTCTCTCATATTAATAAGTTTAATGCAGTTATTGAATATGACGTCTGCCTCACGCAGAAGCGGATTTGCCCAACATTCCCAGATGTTCCCTGATTTAGTGAATATTTAAATTTTTTCAACAGTTATGTAACTGGCAGGTATTCAACAGAACTGCAGAGGAAGAAGAAGGTGTTGCTAACTGAATGTGGAAGGGGCTGTGCTCCCTTTTAATTGCTTTTGTAAAATGACAGAATGACAGAGAGCACGGGGAACATTTATTACTGACAGGTGTAATGTCACCCCTAGTTGAAAGGCCCTGACTTTAAAAGGAGATGAAAGGTTCCAGCTGATGAATGAGGGAAGGAAATTCTGACAGAAATAACATGACTGTCTCCAGGGAATGGAGTCATGTGGTCCTGCGGTTTACCGTTTGGCCCTGAAGTTGCAGAGATTTCCACGGTGTGCTCCAGAAGGGTTTGGAACCCATGTATTTGCGTTCACTTCTGGAGAGTTGATAGAACAACTTCGTGAAACTGCAAACGGTGTGACCAGCTCATCCCACGACTGATACGAACACATGGGTTCGAGGCCACCCACAGCCGTTTAACCATGACTAATGGAATGCCCCTGCCAGCGAGCTTCTGGGCGAATAACCAGATCCGACATAGCAAGCTGGGCAGAAAGCCCTCCTTACCATTCAACATCAATGATAGGTTTGCATTTAGAAAGGGGCTTTGTAGATTTTCTAGTATCAAAGAGAAGATCTTAGAGGACGTTTAGCTTTAGGTCCATTCTGATGGAACCTTAACATAAACGTGCCTTAAATTATACTGATTGAATAAACCACCACACATTCCGTATTATTATTTTTAAGGCGGTGGGCTAAGACACTAAGCTTAAGAAAGTTAAAATTGCAAAAGAGAGAAGATGTAAGTGTGCATTACTGTGATCCGAGGAAGGTGGCAGTGTCACGGGAAAGAGACAACGTAGAATGAGAGATAAAGACAAGAAGTAGCCATTTCCCGATCGGCACTAAGTGTGTGTATTTGTCGAATCCACTCTCTTCTACCTAAATATGAATCTCATCACACCACCACAGCACTAAGTCCAGGTTGGGGGTCCAGGGAGTCCTGGGGGTGCTAGTGAGTTCAGGGATATTCACCCCAGTGAATACAGAGGTGTCCTGACACACCTCACCTGTGTCATTTGTTTTTATTACAGCTTCTATTAAATTAAGTAAGTTGTTAATGTGATTAGAAACAGGAGACCCAAGCGGAGTCTAGAATCTCTTCAATTATTACTTAAAAAATGCACAAAGTATAAAGGTGA
>NW_003852434.1:8744221-8767741 GCF_000181295.1 Otolemur garnettii
TGAGCACAAAATCTTGCAAAATGTAGTGCACAAACACACAAATATAGAGACAGGCTAGATGTCACTGGAAAGCTACCAAAATACATGTTTACATATAAAATAACTATTATAAAAAATTCTGCAAATGGAACATAAACAAAAAACAGAATTCATAAGCATTAAAGTTCCTGAAACAATAATTACATGTTCCATTATTACTTTGGCAAGCTACAAAAAAGAGAATAAAAAATAAAAGTATAATTAGCATTGATTACTCTGGATTGCTAAAAATCATGTGCTGTTTAATATTTGGTTGATATTATCCAAATCAATAGAAATGTCTAAGTAAACACGACACTTTAATAAATGAACCTGATAGACCAGACACTGAAACATTTCTGAAGGGATAGCATCCCTCCCAATACAGGTTCTGTCTCTCACTACATAGATTCCTGACCTTGGAAATATTGTCATGAACAACATGACGTAGTCACCAAGATTTCCTGACACAGCTAAATAATATCACAGAAAAAAAACTCTTTAATAGCTGTGACTATTATTCAGATTTCGCTGTAAAGTTTTGCTAGTATGAATAACTGTACACAAGGCAAGAGTCCTATTTATTTGCAAAGGCCCATTATTTAATATAATGTAAACTTTTAAAATCACCTTACATTTCTGGATACAGCAAGGTGCTTAAATAGCAAATGTATGGATACTAAAGCCTTTAGAAATTTTGCCAAGGAATTCCTCCCCACATTCCTTTATACTACGCATTGAGTTATAAGCCCTAATTTAACAGTCTCACGTAGTACGTGAACCTCAAATACCCGGTTAAAATGAAGGTAGAGGTGGCTAATTCCAAGTCACTTTTAGAGTTGGATTTTATCATGAAACACTGTCACCCAGCGTTTCCTTCTTTCATCTCCTTTTAATCATCCTCTCCTGCACAGGCACACAGTCTCACACACACCCTCACACACTCACATGCTCCAAGCGTTCCCCAGTTTCACACAAGGATTGTAGCCCATTACTGACCCTGGACATGATTATCCAGATTCCAACTCTCTGTTATTACTCATTAATCCTCCTGGCTTCGTCCCGTCGGTATGATCTGCTTTCTATCAATGCCAAAGAAGACAAGTGTTTTAAACACACTTTCTTTAAAAAATAAGAATAAAAATGTAAGAGTTGTATGGATCTTAGAAAAGTGAAAATCTAAGATTTTTTTATTACATTTAAATCGAGTTTTCTTTTTTTAAAAAAAAAAACGAAAGCCTTCCATTTACTCCAAGAAAATCATGGAAAATATCAACATCTGTGCGTTGCAGTAAAAGCTCCACCTGTCACGGCCATTCATCAAGCCAGGGAGTAATTCGGAAAACAGTAGCGGCCGACCTTGGAGTGGAGTCTATGTGTAAAACGAAGCCAAAATGTTTTTCTAACCTGCGAAGGAAACTTTTGCACAAGCAGTGCTTTCTGCCAGCTGCTTCTTCAAGGTATGAGCAGCGTCACCCTCCTTTAATTTAACTTCAATAAACTGAGAGAGGAAATCCAAGTAAGGTACGGCCCACATACTAACAAATCTCCCCTCTAAAGCAGAGTTTGAACCCCACCTATGGAACCACTGGAATCAGTTATCGGTCATTCATATTCATGAGTATGAGCTAGTAAGTGAAATGAACAAAAATACACAAACTTTTATGAATCATTTGAATTTTTCTTTTCTTATTTTTTTTTTCTTTGAGACAGAGTCTCCCTCTTTTGCCCAGACTAGAGTACTTTGGTGTCAGCCTTAGCTCACAGCAACCTCAGATTCCTGAGTTCACCTAATCCTCCTTCCTCAGCCTCCTGAGTAGCTGGGACAACAGTCACCCCTTTTCTATTTGTAGTAGAGACAGGGTCTTGCTCTTGCTCAGGCTGGTCTCAAACTCCTAGGCTCAAGGGATCCACCTGCCTCAGTCTCCCAGAGTGATAGGATTATAGACGTGAGCCACTATGCATGGCCCACGATTACTTCCTAAGCTCTATCTACACTTGTCTAAAACTATTATCCAACTTTCAATGTTTTTTCAAAGATAATTTATCTTGTCCCCTTATATTCTATAGACAGAGTCTGGGTTCCTGTTCTCAGAGATGGAAGATTCTGCAGGCTTCAACAAAATCTTAAGCCTGTTAGACACAGACTTTGTACTTTTTAATTCCTTTTTTTAGACAGAGTCTTGCTCTGTTGCCTGAGCTAGAGTGCCATGGCCTCAGCCTATCTCATAGCAACCTCAAACTCTTAGGCTCAAGCAATCCTCCTACCTCAGCCTCCCACGTAGCTGGGATTACAGGCAACCACCAGTACCCAGCTAATTTTTTTTATCTTTCAGCAGAGACGGGGTCTTCCTTTTACTCAGGCTGGGTCTCAAACTCCTGAGCTCAAGCAATCCCTTCAGCCTCAGCCTCTCAGAGTGCTAGGACTATAGGTGCAATTTGCCCAGCCCAGAGTTTGTTTCATAAACCCTTTCTAATTTTGAAATCAAGAAACACATAGAAAGAAGCAGCTCATAAATTGAACAATCTCTTTCCTAATTATTTAGCTTTGACGACATTCATGACTGGTACAAAAATCAAGGTAGCATGCGTCTTTAATATGAGCCTGTTCATGCATTATAATAACATATACACTTGTAATGTAATAGAATTAAAAATAAATTTTAGCTAGGAAACAGTTTGTATATGTCTCCTCTAAGTTACCATTTACTCTCAAATAGAAATAAGAAAACCACTTCCAAATCATGTAACCCTCAACTTGTTAAAATGCATGGGCTCCTGGTTCATTAAAATTTCCAAGCTGGCCCCACTATGAAAGATTCATGACCATGATTACATTCCTACTACCACTGCATTAAGTAATAAAAAGCAGGTATTTTGCCTTTACAGTGACACATTTCCCAGTTCTCTTTGCTTAACGTAAATTACAATGCAAGTCCTCAGAACAGTCCTTCTTACTCTGAACCCATGCCCTTCCTAGCCCAGCTCTCACCCTGCAACCCAAAGCTGAGCGGGCATCATCGATGCCTTTGATTTTGTGGATAAGAACACAGTGTTTCCCTGATTTGTGAATTCCAACAATTTTGAGCTCCTTGTACCTTAGCATGGTTTTATAATCTGTTTCACAATCCATTTTTACATGGTTTCTGATGTTTCAAGCTCAGGCCTCTGGCATCCTCCCCCTCTTTGCTCTCTGTGCCCCCTCACTTCTCCATGTCCCTGGCTGCCCCTGCTTCCTCCCTCTCATGGTCTCTGTCCCTCTCTGCCACTCTCTGGGTCTCTCTGTCGTGTTCTCTCTTTCTCTCCCCGTACTCTGCATTTATCAAGTAGAGGATACGTAACAAACAAGGCACCATCTTCATGGTACTTCCCGTTTCTTGCCTATCGAAAGGGATGGGGGTGGGGGGACTTCAGATATGATGAAGCAGTTTAGACAGCCATGGGATCATATAATGAAAATATTCCATATTCTATTTGCCATATTTTTCCAGAGAAACTAATATTTAAGCTGGCCTGTGAAAGGTTTAAAAGGGTCACAGTAGAAATCTGATAACAATCTTAATCTTGACTAGAAGGCCTCTGTTTTCCCTTTACTCACGAAGGGAACCATTGTTCCCCCCAAAACTCAGCTACCTGGCTTTCTGCTTTTTCTTCCTTCCTTCTTCCTTCCCTTCCTTCCTTCTATATTTACTGAATGCACCAAAGAAAAAAAACTCCAAATGATGAATACAAAGATCATTTTAAAATTATCACAGTTTAAATACCCAGATACTTTAGAATTTTATTTTACAGAAAACCTCACCTAAGAAGAAAATATATAGAGCAAATCTTTGTTAGTTTTATAACAGAAAAAGATGCTTGTTATTTAGGATATGGTTGAAAAAATTATGACACATCCAGACAATGAAATATTAAGCAGCCTTAGAAGAGACTGAGGCAGATCCGTATGAACTAGAATCACGAGCTAATTCAGGTATATTATTACCTGAAAAGAGCCAGCTATGGGAGAACATGTCGACCGTAATCCCTGTAGGTAACTGCAGAAAATTGTCTCTGGAACGTATGATACGGATGTGTTGATACTTTTACATCTGCGTGTAAAATAGTCAGAAGCTTCCTGTGCTTCTCACAGCAAGGGGATTGGCCCCTCATAGGAATATAAAAGAAAGGTAGTTTGGACCCTCTTGCCCCAAGAGGACTCCTGTGGCCTAGCAAGGCTGCAAAGCTGCATGTCCCCCAAACAGTGGGGATGGGGTGCTGCCTGTAACACAAAGGACAACGCAGATAATTAACTTTGGTTAAGATACTCAAGATGTTCTTAAAAAGGTACAAATGGCATTTTTTTTTGTATGTAGTATGTTATTTTATCTTTATTTCAGAATATTATGGGGGTGCAAATGTTTTGGTTACATGAATCGCCTTTGTACAGTTTGAGCCAAAGCTGTAAGTGGCCCCCAGACACGCAGACCGTGTGCCTTGTACCTGTTTACTGTGGATTTCCGCCTCCCTTCCCACCCCTCCTGCCTGCTTGCTTCCAGTTGAGTTTTACCACCAAATGTGCACATGGGTATTGATGGATGAAGTCCAGTGTAATGGTGAGCACATATGGTATTTGTTTTCTTATCCTTGCAATACTTCACTTAAAAGAATGGTCTCTGGTTCCATCCAGGTTGTTACAAAAGGCATTAGTGAACCGTGTTTATGGGTGAGTGGTACTCCACGGTGCACATACGCCACATTTTATTAATCCGCTCATGCAGCGAGGTGCACTTGGGTTGCTTCCACAACTTTGCGATTATGAATTTTGCTGCAGTGAACATTTAAGTACATGTGTCTTTTTAATCAAGGGACTTTTTTCCTTTGGGTAAATACCCAATAGTTGGATTGCTGGATCAAACAGTAGGTCTACTTTTAGTTCTTTGGGGAGTCTCCACATGGTTTCCACAGAGTTTGTACTAGTTTGCCGTCCCACCAACAGTGGACCAGAGTTCCTTTCTCTCTGCATCCATGCCAGCATCTGCTGCTTGGGGTACTTTGCAAAAGCCATTCTCACTGGAGTTAGGTGAAGCCTCACTGCCGTTTTGATTTGCATTTCCCTGATGGTTAGAGACATTGAACATTTTCGTGTTTACTAGCCATTATTCTACCTTCTTTAGAAAAGCTCTTGTCCATGTTATTTGTCCACTTTTTCATAGAGTCTGTCTTTTCCTTGCTGATTTCCTTGAGTTCTTCACAGATTCTGGTTATCAACCCTCTATCAAGTGAATAGCTTGCAAGCATCTCCTCCCATTCTGTAGGTTTTCTATTTGCTGTATTGATGGTGATGAGTTAGAAGAGGTGAAAGGTATGCACATATTCTTGGGCTTTGTCAACAGTTTGAAATCAGTCCTGAATAGAAAGATATAAAGAATAAAAGAACAAAATCTGCCATAATGATGTTATTAAATAGGTGACCTAGAATCTGTTTTGTTCTTACAAAAATAAACAAACATACTCTTTTAATTTTATTTGCAGGTTATATTTAGAGCCAAATGAAATGCCATAAGCAAAAGCTCATTCCCGAAAGCACATTCCTAACATTAGTTTCTATTTCTTTTATTTAGATATAGTGAAGTCAGTAAGAGCATTTCATAATGTCATTTCCTTTCGGCTATATAATCTAGTTTTCAGTTTTCCAGTCTGTATTTAGAGTAAGATGTATTAGTGTCATGTTTAAGGAAAAGTGATTATTAGGAAAACACTTTAGGAAAATCATTTTGGTATTTTCCTTCTCCTCCCACTAGGCCACTTTCCACCTTTGGAAAATAAAGCCCTAGTCCTAGTCATGCTTGTTAAGCATTTGGCTGAAAAGTCAACATTGTTCAAAAGCAGAGGGATCTGCACAAAAAGATCTTCCATGAAAATCGCCTCTCACTTTCTAAAATACGAATAAATTATTCCGACATGACCTCAAGTAGAATTGCAAATAACATTTCTTTTTTAATTGGGCTATGAATTTTACATAACTCAAATGAAAACTGTAGCTTTTTCAAGTTTTCTGTATAACTGAACTGAACTTACCTTGTGAGCCTCCATTTTCACTGGTAGCAAAACATGCCATTTTGCCAACATAAAATAAACGGTTCCTTTTTGTTTTTTTCTAGCTCAAACATACTTTCTTTGAGAAAAGTTTTTGGTCAGCCTAGAGTCTTCCTCCTGCTCATTCTTCTTTTCACCTTCCTGGGGCTCAGTTTTCCTTTTCATATCTCACCCTGGGGACAGTGTCTGACTCCAGTTGCTGATGTCTGTCATCCTACTTTTCTGATGTCTGTCATCCTACTTTTCTGATGTGAAGTACAATCCACACTTCTGCACAATCCACACTTTAGATTTTGATTGTTGTCCCTGCGTTCACCTTACCATATGGGTGTCTCACTTTGCTTTCCATTTGCCAGTCCTAGGCAGCCCATTCCTTTGAGGAATAAAGATAAAATCTTAAGCCCCTCAACTAACTGAATGGGCCCCCACTTGGCCCAGGGGAACCCAGAGAAACCTTAAAACTGTGTGCCCAGCCGTGCTTGGATGGAAGGTGGGGCGCACTTGTTATGCCCCTTCCTTTGCTAACGGCCATTAAGCTTTTTTCCTAAGGGTTAAACAAAACCAGCCCTTTGAAAAGACTTGCTCCTCCCTGATTTCAACCAATCTTGTGACGACCTCATTCCACCTTGTGCAGTTTCAACACAGCCACCGCCCAGCATTCCCTCCTGATAGCAGACCACATACCAGGGCACTCCGTGGAGGGAGGCTGCACCAGAGGGTTTTTGTGTCCTCTGCGTTATAGCTTGAGGTAAAAGCCCACAATCCTACTGTCAGATCGTACTAACACTGCCATGTTTTGAACGTGGAACCCATGAAGAGACACAAAGCTCAATTACACAAGCACACGTTTCTTCTTTTATGAATATTCATGACTCCTCTTATAGTTTATTAAATATATACATGCTGTCATCCCCTTATGCCTCTTTCAAAGTGCTTGCTCTAGGCTTCTGCAAACAGCCTCAGGCTCTGTTTCCCTACCTACAAGATGGGCAGCCTGAATGCAGGCTATAACTTTTTATGAGACATAAAATTCTCCTTTCCAAGTTTTTGAACCTCATCATTCTTCAGTTGACACACTCAAGTCATAAATTCAAAACCTCTCATGAACTTGACTTTCTGAGGCCACCCTCAGGCCAATGGCCAAGCACCTCTGGTATCACTGATGCTACCCCAGTACCACGCTGGACACAGAGTGTGTCTTTAAGGCTGGTATCCCAAGCTACACTCTGCAAGATGGGTAAAGATCCATCCTCTGGGATTTCCTAAACTAGGTCTTCAGTTTCATTTGTCTCAGCTTATTACTGTGTGTCAAGACTTACCTACAGACCATGCATACTGGCTACATCTCTACCCTAGCTCTAAAAAAAAAATAGAAAAATTAGCTAGGTGTAGTGGTGCATGCTAGTAGTCCCTGCTACGTGGGAGGCAGAGGCCAAAGGGTGACTTAAGCCACAGAGCTAAGATCATGCCACTGCATTCTGCTCTGGGTGACAGAGTGAGACCCTGTCTCAAAAATAAATAAATAAATAAATATTAAAAATGAAAGAGAGAGAGAGAAAGAGAGAGAAGAAAGGAAAGAAGGAAGGAAGGAAGGAAGGAAGGAGGAAGGGGAAGGGGAGGGAGGGAGAGAGGGAAGTAAAGGAAGGGAAAGAAAAGAAGAAAGACAGAGAATGAAAAGAGAAAGAAAAAAGTAAGGAAGGGAGGGAAGGAAAGAAGGAAAAATAAAAGGTCTACCTAGAAATTGGGACACTGGACCATTTCTCAGGGATCCACTATTGTCTAGGTTTTAGTGAAATACTCTTCCAATTCTCCTACTGCCAACTGCCCCTCATGTTTGTTTGGTTGTGTGTGTGTGTGTGTGGTTTTTGTCCTGAGCTGGGTTTGAACCTGCTACCTTCAGCACATGGGGCTGGTGCCCTACTCTTCATGTTTTATTGGATGATGGGGCAAAAAATAAGTACATCATTTTGCATTTCCCTTTGCTTTATTTTCTATATCTGCCTTGCAAACTCAAGCATTTAGGTCAAATACTGTCAAATATCGTTTGACACACAAAGGATATTTCTTCATCCCCCAAACCCAGCTTTTGAAACATGAGGTCTCTTGAGACACTGTTCTGGTTATAAGGCTTTACATTTTTCTTTAAATTGGAGTCCTCTCTTGCTTAGGGCAGACTCTTGAAGGAATCAAATCACCTAAGGTTAAACATAAATGGTTTCAACCAGGTAAAAATCCTGGGTTTAGAATCCCTAATTTGTAACCTAATATGTAATTTGACACTCATGTTCCTTTTTTAGTGAAGATTTTGCTTTTGTGACTATGTGGGGTAAAATTTTGCATTAAATTTGGGGAAGAAAAGATAAATACAAAAAACCAAATTAAGACCCCATAATTCTACCACCGAAAGATAATCCTAGAAATTATCTTCCCTTATGAGATGAGGGGACTTTTCCGGACAGCCTTCCTGATAAGATAACAAGAGAGATGGAGGCTTTTATTCTTGAATTGCATATTAGCAACATGTTAAAGCCATCATGTGTTTTTCTAAAACCTCATGCATAGTTGTACAGTATTCCATTATGTTGGTGAAAAATGGATAACTTGAGAAATTTTTTGCTGTCAGAATCAAATTTGCTGTCAATTTTTAACTAAAAAACAATGTACTGAACATATATTCTAACAGCTAAGCCCTTAAATGTTATTCATGAACATTTCCTTAAAAACAATTCTTGTAAGTGGCCATAGGTTATACACATTTTCTACTTATTACCACACAAACCCTCCTGCTAATGGAATGATGTGGCCACGTGTTTGCTTCTGACTCTCAACACTCTGTGATAGCTATTATCATATATCAAGGTCTATTATCATATATCACAGACAATTACCTTCCATGAGTTCATCCTAGAAAAACTGCTACACACCTCATTGCTGATTATCACTGCAGTCACTCCCCTCAGAGTGTACTCCCCTCGGCCATCTGGTGACCAATGGACTATGTCTTTTCAAAACTGAAGTTGATATGTAGGCTGAGTGTGGTGGCTCATACCAGTAATACTGGCAAGTTGGGAGACTGAGGCAGGAGGATTACTTGAGGCTAGGAATTAGAGATCAGCCTGGGAAACTTGGGGAGACGTTGTTTCTATGGGAAAAAAAAATTGCCAGGAATGGAGAAGCGGCACATATCCAAGTCCTATTTGGATTTTTTTTTAATTATATTTTTTCTATTTCTGGCCAAGTGTGGTGGCTCACAACTGTAATCCTACAACTCTGGGAGAGTGAGGCAAGTGGATAGCTTGAGCTCATGAGTTCAAGACCAGTGTGAGCAAGAGTGAGACTCCGGATCTACTATAAATAGAAAAACTGAGGCAAGAGGATCACTGGAGCCCAAGTTGGCGGTTGCTGTGAACTATGACGCCACAGCACTCTACTCAGGGCAACAGCTTGAGACTCTGTCTCAAAAAAAAAAAAAATCATATTTTTTCTATTCCTTACTCTTCTCCCTGGAAATGGACAAGTCAGTGGTCCATGCTTCTCTCACCTAAGTAGAGCTAATTAAGCAAAAACTTTATGTGTGAGGTGGTGTGATGGCGCCAAGTAAATATCTGCTATGCACAACACACTTGCCTTCAGGCTGGCTAACATGCCTGAATTTAGACCCAAGAAAAGAACAGCAACCACCAGTCCATTGGCTTTACCCGAAGCTATCATTTTAGCAAAGATAATCTGTTTAATATCACTTTTTCATTCTATCTGACATTAGAATCTTCTCTCAGTTGGGTCCCAAATTTAGGTGGGGCAAAGAAAAGTTATAAAATTGTACTTAAACTCTGAAAATTTTTATTGTTTTCTTACTCATACTATTTGCACTTTATAATGCACAAATATGGTATGTAGAGTCAAGGAAAACTCATCACATGAAAAATTTTCAGGAGTATACAAATCAAACTCCAAAATTTAGGCAAAAATAAGTCATAGCAGTGTAAATTTTCTACTCTAAATAATGCCATAGAGTAAAGCAAAAACTTAGCTTTTCCAGTTTATCTTCATGGATAATTAAGAGAGTTTCATCCTCTGTAAACTAAAAGCAATAAAACTTTTAAAAGTGTTTTTCTAGCGATTCTTTTTTTTTGAGACAAAGTCTCACTATATCACCCTCAGTAGAGTGCCATGGCGTCACAGCTCACAGCAACCTCAAACTCTTGGGCTTAAACGATTCTCTTGCCTCAGCCTCCCAAGTAGCTGGGACTATAGGCTCCCGCCACAATACCTGCTATTCTTCTGTTGCAGTTGTCATTGCTCCTTAACAGGCCTGGGCTAGGTTTGAACCAACTAGCCTCCGTGTATGTGGCTGACTCCATAACCACTGTGCTACAGGTGCCGGGCCCAGTGATTCTTCTCCTTAACCATCTGGGAAAGTCACTACTTCATATAATCATCTCATATTTAAGCCTTAACAATAATAACTAATAAGTAGAACCTCTGTAAGTTGACCAATCAAGAAACTGTAATAAACTGGTTAACACCTGGACGTGGTCAACCTAAGGAACTAGGCCTACTGTATTGATACATACACATGATGCGTGCCCTGTCCATAAACATCAGGTCAACCTAAAGAGGTGGTCAGCATAGGGAGGTGGTCAACTATGGAGATTCTGCTGTATTTGTTAAGCATTCAGTAAGTACAGACACATACTAAGTGCAGCACTTATTCTATCTAATTTAAGTCATTCTGTAAACCAGTGAATAGTCCATAGTCTCCCTCATTCTATAGAAAAGGAAACTGAGGCACAGAAAAGGCATAAAATTTCCCCAAAGTTCTTCAACTAGTAAGAGTAAGAGCTCAACTATAAATCTAACACCCTTACCCCCAAACCTACTATCTCATCACAGAATATGTCTGAATCCATTCATCAGAAACGTTGTGTTTTGGATATCCAGAACCATTCCCTCAGGAGCCATCCATTCTCATAACAAAATAAAATATAATATTTTTAATGGTGGAAAGAACTGTCAGGACATGCAATCATCATCATGGAAACTACATTCTTAATTTCGTCGTTTTTTTCCAGCTATAAAAGACGTTAAGACAAAGAGTGTTTTCTTTTCTTTTCTTTCTTTTTGTTTAAAACCTCACAACAGCACAGGGCTTCCAATCTGTACTAGAATACATTTTTATATGGAAAATAAATGTACACTGTCAGAGGAGAAAACTGACTTAAACAGAAGCTGATTAAATACTTGAGAGTAGTAATTCAAGTCACTACACCATTGAAGTGATTCCAAAAAGTGACATGGATGCAATATAAGATCCTGAACTATATCAGAACTCCAGAATTTAGCAAAAGGGTAAGAGCAGGGTTCATTCACGTAGGGGAAGAGAAAATTTTCCTTGGACTAGTTATATCAGATAACATGTTTGTTTAAGGAAAAATAAACAGGCGGGAATAGTTCCGCATGCCTACATGGAGGGAAAGCATTTCTGTGCCTAATACACAGCAGAAACTCTTTCAGTACAGCTCACTCTTTCAAAAATAGTGTGCTCACACAGTGGCCAAGGTCAGTTTGAATTTCGGTAATCTGCTATGTATACGTGTGGATCATATATGTTCAACTGATCTCAGAGGTATTCAGACACCCTACCTTCTAAAAATATTTTCTCTGCTCATTATTCATGGATTACTAATTTTTCCCTTTGAGAGCTGGCAGACTTTAGCTTTTTGCTTTGTTTCATATCCCAATTTCAAGTGTGCAACATCCAAGTTTCCTACTGATAATCAACAACCTCCATTGCTTCATTGCTAAAGTCACATATTATGATTTGGTCACGTGCTTTACAGAAGCACTACTGTAAATGTTTCAAAAATAAATGATCCCTTACAACCTAAACAAAAGTTTCAGAACTTAACGATTTTCTGGGGGTATAACAGTAGTAGCCGGCAAGGTCGGAAGCAGCAGGCCTTCATTTTCCGGGAAGTTCATGACAGTGCAGGTGGGAGGTGCACCTGAGAGGGTTTTGAACTTGGACTCATTGTTAGTGTGGGTTTTTTAATTTGAAACTTCCACAATTTTGAAGTCATGCTTTGTGGACTGGTAAAAAAATAAAAGGATGGGAGGTGGGGGATTTATATTCTAGACCGATTGGGTCGCTGGCTACATGCCTTAACCTTTACACGACTTAGTGTTCTGCTCTGTCATTACCTACCTTGAATACGACAACAACAACAAAAAGATGGTTCACAGGATATGAATGTTTGGCACGTAATAGTAAAGAGCCAATCAGTACCACAGATGGAAGGAAGGTAAGAAAGCTCCTTGCAACAACTTACGGAGATGTCTTAAGACATAGTGCCGTTACAAAATACGATTTGTGAAAAATCATGCAGAAAATGAAGATTATAGAGCTGTGGATTCAACAGCAGTGTAAGGAAGAGAATCAGATATAAGGTGTGAGGACAGAGAGCCATAATTCACACTATGCCTTCATAAATAGCACATTGCATGAAATGGGCATTTCAGAAAGGCTGCAACTGAAATGAATACATACTTGAGGACTTTCTTTGTAAATCTGGATGAATAAAAGCTACTTTGCACCAAATGTTTACTGTCAAGCAGTCGGAGATGGCTAAATGCCAAAGTATAATACTTGAGCATGCATCGTGCCATCTGTGAGTGTCCCATCTCACAGAGGTGAAATACATCTACTCTGGAAGTTCTTTACTCGGAGAAGAAGGCGGTCAAGTTGCCTGTGTCAACTCCCTCGCCTCCAGTGGGTATTCAAAGAAAGATGGCTTCCTCAGGAGTTCCTGCTGGAAAACCTGAGGAAATGATCTGGGTGACAGTAGGTTAGATGGAATTGAACAGCTTTGTTCAAATAAGATTTGAAATTAGGAGCAATGTCAGGTAAAGGAGACCAGTCAAAGATTATAGAGTAGGAGTCTATAATATCTGATATTTGCTATCAGTCATTTCCTTATCACATCTGCTGATGTTGAACTCGTGAGTGAAGGAGAGACAGCCAATATTATGCTGGATTAATTGTTTAGGATTCCAAATATTCTGATAGCCTGGGACAAATGACCTGAATAATATGAAAACACCATAAAGTGTTCAAGAAAAAAAATGCTTTTATACTCAAACTAACCAATACTGTTAGTGCAGAATGAAGGGCATGGCTCAATAACAATACATATTTTAAGGTCTCACATTCTAATCTACCCTAACACTTAATTAGGTTTATACTATGAGTTGACTGTGGCATAAGCATACATAATTATAATGCTTTATAATCAATATAAGCGTAAGATGCATTACTAAAAGTAGTATCCAAATTACAAAAACCTACAGCCTACTGTCTCCATCACCGTACCTGTACTGGGCAGTAGCATTAACACAGTACTAAGTCTGGTTTGGGGTGACATTTGGAGTGCCCTGGGCTCTGTCCTCAGGCTTCTTTTTGATTTATGCACATTCCTTTGGCATAACATCCAATCTCATCACTTTGGCATTTATACAATGAAATTTTAACATCCACCCAAACCTTTACTTTGAAATCCCAAACTGTATATGTGTGCCCACTTGATATGTTTGCCAGGATATACAATTAGGCATCTCGGTGTAATCTGATCCCTACTTTACATTCTATGCAAAACAGTAATTTCAGGTATAATATGCCTCTAAATGTAAACTGTAAAGTCATAACTTTTAAAAGATATCATAGAAGGATATATTTGTGACCTTCGGATAATAGAAATATCACAAATAGGACACAAAAAGCTTTAGCCACAAAGAGAAGGAATAAAATTTGGAACACATTAAAGTTAGGATGTGATGTGAAAAGAACAAAAAGGAAAGCTACAGAGGGAAGGAAAAGATTCCCAGTATGTACCTAAAATTCTATCTGGAATAGACAAGAAGTGCCTTGAATCATAAAGAAGAAAGCAAGATATAGTAGAGAAATGCTCAAGAGATTTGGACCAGATGCTTCTCAAAGAAGGTATTCAAATGACCAACAAACATACAGAGGACCTTACCAATAACCAAAGAAATTAAAATTAAAAAAATTATATGACACATTTATTAGAAATTAAAAAATCAATTGTTACCAAGGCCATGAAGTAATAAAGATTCTCAAATACAACTGCTGAAGATTTAAATTGGCCCAATCACTTTGGAAGGTATATGGAATTATCTACTAGATAGAGCTGAACATTTATATATATTTATGACTTAACAATTTCACTCGTAGGCATATACCTAATCGAAACCCACATACATGCATGCGTACAAAAATACCTACAAGAACTTTCATTAATGACAGCCAAAAGCTGTAAACAATTCACCATTCATAAATAAAACTAAGAAATTGTATTATCACAAATGGAAAACCACAAAATGAAACAGTATATATCGCAGCTACACACATGATTCTCACCAACAAAATATTTAGTGGAAGAAGTCAAACAACATGGTTCCATCTCTATAGCATTTCAAAAATGACAAAAACATTCTGCGGTGTTAGAAATCAGAATAGTGATTATCTTTGGGAGTAGGAAAGTTGAATCATGCCCAAATGAGCACACAAGGAAGGTTATTTGTTATCTTTAATTTCTTTTTCTTATTCTAGGTAGTGATAAGTCACATTTATTCATTTTGTGGTCATTTATAAAACTGTGCATTGGATACATTTATATGTATACTATACTTGTTTTTTTGTTTTTTTTTTTTTTCTGAGACAGAGTTTCGCTATATCCCTCCAGCTGGAGTGCAGTGGCATCATCAGATCTAGCCCCTTCCCTTTAACCACTCTACCCAGGATAAGTAAATACAGAGACCAGCAATGGTCAGACATCTACAAGGGTCCAAAGAAGAGCACCTGCCAACATATGCACTGGTTTTCTCATCTAAGGGATCAGAACCCTGTGAATATCCAGCTGTAAAATACATCTGTCCCCTGGACTCAGAAGTGGGGAAAAAGAACGAGAAGGCTTAACTTTGTTCCCTTTTTAGCTATTGCATCTAAATAAACAGAATGCTGCTTTAAAAGCAGACTGTCAAGTGCACTTAATTAGTCCACCATGTACTTGACTTCAAGAGAAAAAGAGAAATCAACACAATTGCTAAATTTGTTCGTGAAACAAGCTGTGCTGAAAGTACACACACTGACCTCTTAAAGTTTTAAATCATATTTAACTTTCCAGTTGAAAAAAATAGGAAGAAAAAACTTTTGAATGTGCTGCAATATAATTTTCCCCTAATAGTATAAACATTAAATTAGAACTGTTATGTATTACAACTTCAGTTTCTTCTGCCAAATTCACCATCATGTTTTGTAAATTAGATTGAGCAATAATTTTCATAAATTTTAAAGAGTAGTCATTGTTTCATCCACAACAGAACAGATCTCTTATTGCTCTGAAGGTCAGCTCTGTTGCTCATTATAGAACACTCGACATCTTTCCTGACAACAGATTTTCATTAGAATCTTTCCTATTGGACCCTCTTTTGATTTGAATTTGAAATGTTTTCATCAAACTGGTTAACATAGCCTCACTGCATTTTCTTAGTTATTGTGTTAAGACATTTATATTCTACACATAGTAGATTTAACATGTACCCTTGTAAAATGCACCATAGGTGTGGTCCCACCAATTACCCGTCCTCCACCCATCCTTCCATCTCCCCTCCCCTTCATCTCCTCTTTCCCCTTCATCCTGGGCTGTAGATGGGTTATAGCATTCATATGGAAGTGTGGGTGGTTATTAGTAGGGCTGAGTACATTGGATACTTTTTCTTCCATTCTTGAGAAACTTTGCTAAGAAGAATATGTTCCAACAACATCCAAGTAAACAAAAAAGACGTAAAGTCTTCATCTTTTTTAAGGCTGTATAATATTCCATGATGTACATATACCACAATTTATTAATCCATTCATGGGTCGATGGGCACTTGGGCTTCTTCCATGACTTAGCAATTATGAATTGGGCTGTAATAAACATTCTGGTGCAAATATCTTTGTTATAAATTGATTTTTGGTCTTCTGGATATATACCTAGTAGAGGAATTGAAGGATCAAATGGCAGGTCTATTTTTAAATCCCTAAGTGATCTCCAAACATCTTTCCAGAAGGAACGTATTAGTTTGCATTCCCACCAGCAATGTAGAAGTGTTCCCTTTTCTCCATATCCATGCCAACATTTCTGGTTTTGGGATTTTGTGATGTGGGCTAATCTTACTGGAGTTAGATGATATCTCAAAGTGATTTTGATTTGCGTTTCTCTGACGGTTAACGATGATGAGCATTTTTCATTTGTCTGTAGGCTGTGCGCCTGTCTTCTTCAGAAAAGTTCTAATGCAATCCATATTAAAGCACCACTGTCATACTTTAAAGATCTCAAAAAAATACTTCATTTTATATGGAATCAGAAAAAACCTAGAATAGCCAAGACATTACTCAGAAATAAAAACAAATCAGGAGGAATCCATGCTATCAGACCTCAGGCTATACTATTAATGGATAGTGATCAAAACAGCACGGTACTGTCACAAAAACAGAGGTAGATGTATGGAACAGAATAGAGAACCAAGAGATAAATTCAGCTACTTACTGTCATTTGACCTTCAATAAGTCAATCAAAAACATTCAGTGGGGAAAGACTCCCTATCTAACAAATGGTGCTGGGTGAATTGGCTGGCGACCTGTAGAAGACTGAAAGTGGACACACACCTTTCACCATTAACAAAGATAGACTCCCACTGGATAAAAGATTTAAATTTAAGGCATGAAACTATAAAAATATTAGAAGAGGGCAGCACCTGTGGCTGGCCCCATGTACTGAGGGCGGCAGGTTCAAACCCAGCTTGGCCAAACTGTAGCAAAAAATAGCTGGGAGTTGTGGCAGGCACCTATGGTCCCAGCTACAAAGGAGGCTGAGGCCAGAGAATTGCCTAAGCCCAAGAGCTGGAGGTTGCTGTGAGCTATGATGCCACAGTGCTCTACTGAGGGTGACAAAGCGAGACCCTGTCTCTTAAAAAAAGAAAAATATACATATATATATATATATACACACACATATATACACACACACATATATACATACACACACACACACACATTAGAAGAAAGTGCAGGGAAAACACTTGAAGAAATTGGCCTGAGAGAATATTTTATGAGGAGGATCCCCACCAAAAATACATTACTGGGATCTGATCAAACTAAAAAGCTTCTGCACAGCCAGGAACACAGTATGTAAAGCGAGCAGACAGCCCTCAGAGTGGGAGAAGATATTTGTAGGTTATGTCTCTAATCTTGTCAATCTTATTATTTCTTTGTCTTTTATGTGCATTTCATTAATTTCTCATCTTTAAATGTTCATTGTTTTAAATTAGTTTTACTTTGTTAACCCTTTTCTAGCTTTGTTAACCTTTTCTAACTTTGTAAATTCCCTTATTTGATTATTCATGCTTTTGTCATTCTTATTATTCGAGTAAATGCATGTGAATTTTTCCTCTAAGTAACAGTTTAGCTGTACCATGTAAGAACTTACCTCGTGGGTAAAAGGTAGAGGTACAGGGCTCATTGCTTAGAACTCAGCTACAACTCAGACTTCACCTTACAAATGTAAACAATGAAGCCTAATCATATGTGCCCTTATGTTAATCCAAAAATAAGAAAAATAAAGCTTAAAACAATATCCACAGCATTTTCCAGAGCTCTGCGATGAAGGTAATAGAGCATGTCTATCAATCTTGCACCCTGGAGAGCACATGGAACACAGCAAGCCCTCCTGTGGATCTAACATGGACAAGCAACTGAGCACGTAGTGAGGGAACGTGGCATACTTATTATATTAAACTATTGAGTTGTTCTGTTTTTCTATACAACTCAATTTATCAGAATTAATATTCTGAGTATTTACAATATATACATACAGGTAATTTTGTAACTGAAAACTATGAACGTAAAGTAGTTTTCAAATTCATAGTTTTTTTCATATTGATATATTTATTTATTTATTTTTATACACACCCCATTTATTGAACCAAAAAGCTTTTGGCTTTTTTTCCCCACACAATTGATTTTTTTTCTTTGAGTATTTTTTTTATTTTTTCAAATTAATATGAGGGCACAATTTTTAGGTTGCATTGTTCTCACTTGCAGGGCAAAGTTCCATTTGTAGAAGAGGCCCTCACCCAGGGGGCGTGTTATACACCCTCACAATGTGCACATCAGATGAGAGCCTGCCTGCTGCCCTTTCTCCTTCTGCCAAACATCCTCCCCTCCCCCCTCCTGCTTTTCTCTAACCCCCAAATGGACGATATTAGTGTTTTATTGTTCTTATGAACATGTATTTGTTTATATATTGATTTCATATTAGTATGGAGTACATTGGATATTTATTTTTCCATTCTTGTGATGCTTTACTAAGAAGAGTATATTTCAACTCCATCAGGTAAATGTAAAAGATGTAAAGTCTCCATCTTTTTAAATGGCCTAATAATATTCTATGTTATACATATACCACAGTTTGTTGATCTATTCATGGTTTGATGGGCACTGAGGTTGCTTCCACAACTTAGCAATTGTGAATTGAGCCTCAGTAAACATTCTAGTGCAAATGTCTTTGTGGTCAAATGATTTTTGTTCTTCTGAGTAGATACCTAGTAGGGGGATTGCAGGGCCAAATGGAAGGTCTATTCGAGGTAGTGTGACATGTATACATATATTAATCAAGATTCCCAGGTGAGCCGAGGACAGCATCCTATAAACAAACACATTAATTTTTCTGCAGCAAACGAAAGGGATAGTCACACAAAATGTGATAAAGCTAATGAACAGCCTTATATCAGGTCAGGTTTCATTGCCAGATTATTTTATTCCAGCTGTTTAAAAAATACTTCGATTTTCAGAACATTTTGGACTTAGATTAGTGGCTAAGGGATCGTGAACCTGAAAGTTCATGTGTACCTTTGTACCCGTGCATGCCTTTACTCACTATAAGTAAAATGGTGGAAACTTTATCATTTTTAGCCCTAGTATGAATACCTCTTTTAATCCCAACATAATTCTACCACATTTTGCCTTTAGACAAATATCCAAGCTCATAGTTTACATATAACATTGGTAATATGTCCCTGTAATGGGCAAAGTGATCAATTTTTCAAATCTTGGTGACCTTCATCAACTTTACTGTTATTCCACAAGCAACCAAAAGCATCCCCCAACTATTACAGTGTATATGGAAATCCACAGTGCTTAGAAAATGAACTGTGTCCTCACTCAGTATGATCATAATTATTACTTATTA
The DNA here is from genome assembly GCF_000181295.1 of Otolemur garnettii. Lineage (NCBI taxonomy): Eukaryota > Metazoa > Chordata > Mammalia > Primates > Galagidae > Otolemur > Otolemur garnettii. Next base: position 8,763,625 of record NW_003852434.1, read on the forward strand.
TATATACAAACATGTCTTTTGTCCATGTACTGCAACATGAAACTAGCTGTTCACTGATGAGAGCAGTCACTGCCTTTGTCTTGTCAGTAAAGAAAATCTGGAGCCTCTTACATATGGGACATATGCTAACAGGTGCAAGATGTAAGGGAGACACCTTATATGTATATGCAAAGCTTTGGAAACTAAAAATCACGTTTGGACTTCCGATTATTTGTAAATGAAGGTGACCTTATAGTTAAATTCATTTTATTTTAATTCAAATAACCCCATGTCATGTTGGAAATGGAACACTATAGATACCATTAAACTTTCATATAAAATGATTGATGAATTTAAATATCTTAAACAAAAATATGTTTTGCCTACATGAGGTTACATTATTAAAACAATGATTCCTCCTTCCCCCCAAAATGGCTAAAACTAAGCTTTTGCATCTGCTGTACTAGAGCACTGCAGTAGATGCTGGTGGTGACTCCTCCATCCCCCTTCCCAGGAAGGTGCCCCCAGCTCCAGATCCTGCAGGTGTTAATGCTAATGGTTCCCACCTGCAACTCTCCTCTAAAAGCCTGCCCTTGGCGGACAGGAGCAGCTTCTCTACCCCCACCTCCATGGCAGCTGAAGATGAATTGATGGAGAGAGGAAGTGGGTAGGTAAGTGTATACAAGCACTTGCCCCAAGGCAAAACTCTCATACTCCAGAGTTCTCTGTGTGATCCATTGAGACTAGATTGCCAGGGAATGACATCTCTGCTTAGCGTCTTCCTCCACTATTATGCTTCCCTCATGCCTTACGGTATTGAGAGTACCTTCTTAATAAATCATTTGCCCTGAATCTGCATTCTAGGCTCTTCTCGTAGGGAAACTAACATGGCATATAGTATTTGTAATGTAGTAAGTATTTACAAAGAGTTGGACTTATGCGCTCTTTACATAGTACATAATGTTATTCTAATGATACCTAGCACTGTGAAAATTATTATCTCCATATTGTGAGTGGTGAAAATCAGGCTGTGTAGAGAGAACTTGCATTTAGCTTGTAATAAATGGAAAATCTGAGCATTAAACTCAGATTATATGGCTCCATAATCTCTGCTCTTTTTTGCACTGCTCACTGCCTCTGTATCGTATTTTTACCCAGGAAATAAAAAATTAAAGGTCTCTTCAACTTTTTCTAGTATAACGAAAGTTAATACACATCTTATGTTCCAAACATTACGTAATTGGTTTAAGATGAAGGTAAGATTGTGTGCGTCATGTAATTTCCATAAGGGTTTATTAGTGGACAAGTATGAATTCCATTGAAAGGGAAATAAACATTTATATAATACCTTCATTTTCTTGAAAGAGAACATTTTATAGAAGTTGGAAAATAGCAAGGAGGGAAAAGATCATGTCAGCACAATGTTATTGGTCACATACAACGCAATCTTATGTTTCATAGAGATTTCAACACAGGAAATGGGTATATTAGGAACTGACTAATTCATAGGTTTTCCTGACCCAGGTACAGTGGTTTCTTTGAATTACCGTGAAGGAAAAGCTGTAAGCAGTCTTTTTTTTACCAGCTTGAATAATGCATATTTCAAAGCCAAAACTAGTCAGCCACGTAACTATTTACATAGTCAACATTCAGTGGGAAAGTGAGTGTCAGTTGGTTCCACTTTCCCCACCCATCCACAGCATGAGACCTTTCATTGCAATCTCACCAGTCTCTGATTAGGAAAGGCATACTTTATTATTTTTTTTTCCATTCAAAAAAATCAAGGAATCTCAGTTTACCACCATCTGAAAAATGACAACCCCTTCCCACCAGCTACTTAGCCACTTAAAAGAGTTGCATTATCCTATTATTACATTAGAAATACTGTAGAGAGAGCCCATGTCTAATACATCTTTGTTCTGGTCAGATATCAAGGTAGTTTGAACAAAGCATAAAATTAATAAAATGAACTGTGGTTTTCTACAATACCAAGAAAAAAATCCATAAAGTGTTTCTTTTAGTATTTTGATAGCTGTATCTTTCTGATGACTAACAATCCTAAGGTCCTTAATGAAATGTATAAACAAGCTATTGCCTCAAAAAACTCTTTCAACTGGCTTTTCTAAAAGACATGGATAGCCACATTCAGAAAAATGAAGCAGGATCCCTCTCTCTTACCATATACAAAATATGGATGAAAGAACTTAAATATAGGGCCTAAAACCATAACCATTCTATAAGAAAACATAAGAAAAAACTCTTTTCAGCTATTGACCTATTTGACCTAGGCAAAGGAATTATGACTAAGACTCCTCCAAAGGCAAATATGGACACAACAATAATAAATTGGGACTTAATTAAAGGACTTAATTAAACTGTATATCAAACAAAGGACTAATATCCCGAATCTACAAAGAACTCAAACTAGCAAGGGAAAAAAATAAAATACAATAACCTCATTACAAAGTGGGCAAAAGACATGAACAAAGTCTGTTCCCTAGAAGATAAACACATGACCAAGAAACATGAAAAATGTTCCACATCACTAATCAGCAGCCAAATGTGAATTAAAGCCACAATGAGATACCACCTTACATCGGCCAGAAAGGCCAGCATTAACAATTGAAAAACAGTAGATATTGGCACGGATATGGAAAAAAAGGAAGACATATATGCTGCTGGAGGGACTGTAGCACAACCTCTAAGGAAAATGGTATAGAGATTCCTCAAAGAACTAAAAATAGACCTATTCAGTTGAGCACTCCCACTACTGGGTATCCAACCAAAGTAAAGAAGTGATTACATCAAAAAGATATCTGCAGTTCAATGTTTATTGCAACACAATTCACAATTGCAAAGATATAGAATCAACCTAAGTGCACATCAATTGAGGAGTGAATAAAGAAGATGTGGGATGTGTACATGTACACATACCATGGTGTACTGCTCAGCCATCAAGAGAAGTGAAATAATACCGTTTGCTGCAACCCAGATGAAACTGGAGACCATTATCCTAAGTGAAGTATCCCAGGAATGGAAACACAAACACGACATGTTCTCACTATGTGGAAGCTAAATGATAGGTACTCATGGGAACAAAGACATAGAGGACGCTGGAAACTAAGAAGGGGGAAGAGTGGAAAGGGTGAGGGATAAAAATGTAGCTGCTGGGTACAATGCACACTACTCCAGAGACAGGCACACCAAAAGCCCTGACTTCACCATTATATAATTCACCCATGAAACAAAAACATGTATATCCTCATAATATTTTGAAATAAAAATATAAAAATAAATAAATCCCAAACCATTTATTAAAAAAAAAAACTCACCAAAAGCATTGCACATTTTCTACATCTATTTTATTCAGCATTATACTTTTAATAGTTATAATTCTCCTTTGTTGCAGAAATCATATTATTTATTAAATAATTGTCATGCAGTGTGCCAAGAGTTTAATCTATATTTTTAATACTCAATATTAAGACGAGGATATTAGTTTAATCCCCACATCGCAGAGCAAAATGCCATAATTTAGAAAACATAGTATAGTCTTTTGTGAGTTGTAGTACTGGGTAAGCAATGAATATGGAACTTAGTCTAGTTACTACCTACCTCCAAATGCTGTTTTCTATCTATTTGGCTGTACTAAATCCTCTAAAGCTAGTGTCATACTTCTCTTCCTATTACTATAATAAAATTGTCATCTGCTGTTCATTCTCTGTTGAATCCACCAAATAGAAGCATGTGAACAGTCCACAACTCTCTGACCATTTCCTACGTCCAAACAAAGCACAGTTTGCAGATTTTATCTCCTAAATCATCACTCAGGACATATGATTCAACACTTTTTTTTCCCTCTAATTCATTCTGTCATTTCTTTATGACTATGTTCCATTATCTATTGTCTGAACTATTACCTTGTCCTCTAGTTGACTTCCCCATCTTGTATCACATTTCTTATTCCTATGGACACATACTTACCCCCACATGCTGCTGCCAATGTGCTCTTAAAATGCATGTATGATCGATCACATCAATGATTTGTCTAAGTTCTTTCAAGGATACTCAACATCTTCATCTTGGTGGCGTCCTCCATGCCACTGAGCACAGAATGGAGCCCCCAGCTTTGGCCACT
>NW_003852434.1:8767808-8768943 GCF_000181295.1 Otolemur garnettii
TGCAATTAAATGAACTGTATGTCCACCTTGTATTTACCAGGTAGAATTGACTTGGTAAGATCTGAGAAATGGAGGAAGAAAAAATTAGCTCAGTAATAGGGTAAATGTAAGTATCTGAGGTATAGCAATGTGGAGAAAAACACAGACATAGAGTTCAGGAGACCTTTTCTCTAGCTGCCTATTTAACGCCTGAACATATTCGTTTGCCAAAGACAACTCAGACTCTATTCATCCCTGATCTCTCAGTGTACCACATCTCAAAGGAGGGCCTCTGTCCAGCTACGAGGAACACTCCCTTTGTCCCCAACACACTCCTTCACCATTTCCTAACTGGCACTGCATCCTGCCAGGTTGACCTCCTACATAGCTCTCTAGTCTGTTTCCTTCTCTTCGTATTCTTTCACTTTCGCCTCCTGAACCTCTCTTCTTTGCTTAACTAATTTCACAATTTATCTTCTGGCATCCACTTTCTCCTCTCTCTAATTTATTCCCCATACTAAAGGCACACCAATGGTTTCTGTCTGCAAGTCTGACCATTTCACTCTCCTGCCCACTTATACACAATCAGAGCTTTTTGTGTTCTTCCTTCATAGCACCTGTCACAGCTGCAATTTTGCTTTTCTTTGTGCCCTTGATTAGTCACTTATTCCCCAAGCAACTCTACACTCCATAGGCACCACCCACTCTTTAGATCCCAAGAAGCTAGTCTAACAGCTGGTATAGAGCCAACTATTTTTATTTGTTCAATGACTAGATGGAAAAAAATTAATTGATAGACAGAAGAGACTTAAATCTCTGTGTTAGTAGAAAGACATAGTATACAGTCAGCGAGTCAATAGGTCTGGATAATTCATTGAGGGAAAACGCTCACAGTAGAAGAGATGCAGGTCAACTAGGATATAAGACGATCAGCCCAAGAAAGCGATTGAGTTCAAAAGCCAGGAGAAAGTAGGAAAACTATAAAATAATTATGTTATAGACACCAAGATAAAACAGATTGATCTACAATGTAAACACCTCAGAGTTTTCTAGAATGAAACTGAAAATTATCTCAGAATAACTCAATTTGCCTCTTTGCTATAATTTCTACCTAGTCATATATATATATTAATTTCAAATTAATGTGAGGGCACAA
>NW_003852434.1:8769607-8771575 GCF_000181295.1 Otolemur garnettii
GTCTCTTGTCCACTTACGAATGGGTTCATTTGCTCTCTTCTTTTGATCAATTTGAGCTCTCAGTAGATTCTGGTTATCAGTTCTTGGTCAGATTCATTGCATGGACATATCTTGACCGATTCTGAAGGCTGTCTGTTTGCTTTAGTTGTGGTGCCCTTAGCTGTGAAGCTTTTTAGCTTGATCATGTCCCATCTATTTATTTTTGGTATCACTACAATTTACCAAGGGGTCGTTATAAAATCTTTTCCCAGGCAGATTTTGTCAAGAGTTTCCCCCACATTTTCTTCTAGAATGTTGTTTTTTATCCAGCAAGAGATAACTTTTGGCAGTGATGAGAGGTAGGGGTGCAATTTCAGTCTTCCATATGGGCTAACCAGTTCTCCCTACACTATTTATCAAATAGGGATTTGTTTCCCCAGTGTAAGCTTTTGTTTGGTTCATCAAAGACTAGATGGCGATATGCAGCTGGGTTCATCTCTAGATTCTCTATTCTATTCCATAGATCTGTATCTCTATTTTTGTGCCAGTGATTTTAATCGCTACAGACACTTGTAGTATAACCTGAAGTCTGATGACATGATACCTCCAGATTTATTTTTATTTCTTAAAATTGTATTGGCTATTCAGTTTTTTATTCCTGGTTCCATATGAAATGAAGGACTATTTTTTTCAAGTTCTTCCAAGTATGACATTGGTGCTTTGATGGGGATGGCATTAAATCTGTAGATCGCTTTGGGGAGTATGGATATTTTAACAATGTTGATTCTTCCCAGTCACTGAAAGCATTTCCACCTAGAACTGGAACCAGAAAAAGGATGCCCACTATCACCACTGCCATTCAACACAGCACTAGAAGTCCTAGCCAATGCAATCCAATCAGGCAAGAGAAGGAGAGCAGGGTATTCAAATAGGAACAGAAGAGGTCAAACTCTTGCTCTTTCCAAGTGATATGACCTTATATCAGGAAAATCCCAGGGACTCAACTACAAAGCTCTTAGAAGTTATTATGAAATACTGCAATGTCTTGGGATACAAAAATTAATGTCCACAAATCAGTAGCCTTCATATATGCTAATAATAGTCAAGTTGAGAATCAAGTCAAAGATGTAATATCTTTCACAGTTGCTTCAAAGAAAATGAAATACCTGGGAATATATCTAACAAAGGATATAAAGGACCTCTACAAAGAGAAATATGAAACCCTAAGAAAGGAAATAGCAGGAGACGTTAACCAAAGGAAGAGTACAGTCATATCTTTGTATGATTATCATATCTTGACCTCAAAGATTTTCCTTGATCTTGACCTCAAAGATTTTCCTTGACCTCTAATACACACATGAAATGCTCCAAGGCATATATCTTCATTCAAGCTTTCTCTGTAACTCTATTCCTATTGTAATACAGCTGAAAATTAAAAGGAAATAAATCCTCTTAGTCTCAATCTCATTTAAATATTTAATTCCCATAACATTTTTTACAAATTTTTCTGAAAATGCATTTTGGGACGTCTCATATATCCACACAATGGGTTCAATTCTCTGTGAATTTTTTACATCTGCTCAAATCACTGTCATTTGTCTCACATGTGAGTTTCCATATATTCAAAACCCAACCTGTTTAGTATGCTTTGCCAAGCACTTGTCATAAGGATACACTTTATAAATATTTCACTGGGGCGGTAGTGGTAAAAGCTTCCTAGCAGCAGAAATCAGAAAACTACATTTACTCAGGAAACAATAAATCTGCTTACAAATGAGAAGGGAATGGTAAATTATTCTTTTTCATCTTTTAAGAAGTTTTAAATCTGAAATACATGAGGCATGAAGTAAAAACGTTTCTTAGATGAATGGCTCACATTTAAAATAAAGCTAAACAGCTATGTTACTAGGGAAGCTACTCATTTGAAGCACTATACAATTAATAAAAATCTTGCAAAACATTTTTGTATATAAATTGCACAAAGTTCAA
>NW_003852434.1:8772527-8773249 GCF_000181295.1 Otolemur garnettii
AAAAAAAATAAGTATATAAAATAAATTAAAAAGTTGTGGAATAGGGGGAATCGATCTAATCTTATAATTTTCTAGAAACATTTCAAGAAAATTACCTTAGAAAACTGCTATGGAATTAGTACTTCAAGTCATGGAAGGCCATACAGGTTAGCCGTGTCAGTTCTAAACCACAGCATGATTTGTCCAGCATGAACTTTCAACAAGATGAAAAAACAACAGCAAATGTGCCTCTGGGATGAAGTTCTCCATTTACTTTACACTCACACATTTTGTAGAAAAACCCAATGCTTATGAAATAGTTGTTTCCCTTGGAGAGTCTGGGCTATTTGGCCATATGTAGCTGTGGACCTCATAAAGTTCACATGTAAGTTTTGCTGACAGTGAATTAAAAGCGATACAAATGTCAAAAATATTGTATATTTTATAGAACTACTTTTAAAATTCCTATCCATCTAGCAAATGCCTTTTAAGTAAGTTTATGATAGGAATAATTAGATCTATCTAAAATAATGTTGCATTCTGTTGTAAACAGTTTTCTATGAAACCATTTAGGGTGTGGTTTTCAGATTTTGAACAAGAACCCTAGATACAATGGTACATATTCTACAATGACATTACAAATTCAAAGCCCCAAATAAATGACTATGCCGTTTTTTAAGAGTCAGTAGGCTATGAGTCTGATAAGATGTCAGTTTTCAAATCACTGATCTCCAAACCACCAA
>NW_003852434.1:8775765-8778959 GCF_000181295.1 Otolemur garnettii
GTATCACAAAGATCTCAATTACACAACATCGAACAAAACAATAAAGAATAAGTTCAAGAGTGGTTTGTGAAATAATAATTGTTCATATGGCAGTTTCCAACATATTCAACAAGCTTTTTCACTGCATCAACTACATACCAGGGCACAGTGGTAAATAAGACAGGTTGACTGTGGCCTTATAGAGGTAAGCAGATACATTAACATAAAGGCATACCATGTGATAACTGCAATAATAAACCTATGACAAAGGATCAGAAGAGTCCATTAGAGAAATTTCTATTCAAGAAAAAGTCAATCTTAAATTTATCGGCAATTGTAAACACAGTAGTGAAACTGCAAAGCAACCTTGAGTAATGGCAAAGCAGTCAGAAAATAAATGCAATGAGTGAGAGAAAAACTTGTAAAATGTATACAATTTAATGTTTTTATAGACATAATTGTTGCAAATATTTAGTAAGGCCAGTCATCAAATAGGATCAGGACCTGAGTTCAAAAGTAGGCAGCCTGGTTCTGGGACTCATCCACATAACCCCTGTACTGTGAGGCCTTCCAGTGAAGGCCTTTAATGCTACCTACAGTGCTTGGACCTTGTCTTCTGACCAGAAGTTGGTGTGTAAGAAAAAAGAAATAAGGTGGTCAAGAACGTGTTTCAGAAGGAATATTCAGCATCTTTAGGAGAGCAACACTGGAGCCATTAATTGGGAAGCTATTATAAGATTTCAGCAAGACATGATAAAATTTAAGGAAGTGGTGGTAAAAATAGCAAGAAAAGGATAGATTTGTGAAATGTTTCTACATAAAATGCAACTGGTGATTGCTTTTCACGAAAAGTTAAGAAGACATTACCTACTGATTATTTCATTGGTCTAGAGATGTGATCCTTTAAATAAATCACAACATGTCTGCTTTTGCTTTTCTGGCTTTAAGCTCCTGAGCTCATACTATGAGTATTAACTAATAATTCAAATACCTAAATATACACGGAAAATAACTACTAATTAGTACTAATGGAGAGAATTGTATTTGAAGGTTGCTTTAATCCACTGTTATGTCTAATAGTGAGTCTTCCATATTACAATATTTCCTGGGCACTGATTTCATAGTAAATCTCTAAATTAGGAAATTGATTTTGTCAGTTGCTTGCTCCCAAAACATGTATTGTATCTCTACTGCTCAGAGGATATGTTTCTAGTCACTTGGGACATTTCCACCTAACTTCCGGCTTATGGTTCATTTTAAAACTATAGTCTGTTAGAAATTCCTTGAGAAGATTGAACAAAGAATTATTTCTCCAAGTGTGTTCATCAGGACCAGTTAGGTTATGCTAGTAAGAGATGGCCCTGATCTCAGAGCCTTCAATTACGAGAGATGGTTTCTCAGTAATGCCGGGCATTAATAGCAAGATTACTGTGGCTCTCCATCTCAAAGGGAGTAACTGAGAGGCTGACAAATCAGCCTCTGTCAGAAACACCTTTGGTTATTGTGCAGAGGGAAAAGAGGACATGGCCACAAAACAACATACAACACTTCCAGTCATATATTCTTGGCTAAAGGAAGTGCTGTGACCAATCCAAAATCAAGGTAGTGGGAAAATGCAACCCTGCTCAGGGAGTGTGGGGTGTCTGTGAAGATCGGCCTATGGGCCTCTGGCTCCCAGAAAAGAAAAAAGTTTGACAGAGTAGATTATTCAGTAAACAAAAGCCAAGATTTTTGAGTGAATTCTAAGAGAACAACAACAACAAAAAATGTTAAACAGCATGATTCATCGTAGTACACATAATAACAAGTAAAGCCCTTTCTGATAATTAAGATCACTAATCTTAGCACCAAAATAGAAGCTGCCCTCATACACAGAACATCCTAAAATTATAGTTGAAGAAATGAAGCAGTTTGGCCTTCTGTGATGGCTGTAGACACCTGTGGTTTTTGCCACTCATATTCCCTACCCTACTGGTAAGAGAACACTAACTTTTCTTTGGGTAACTGCCCTTCCCACATTCTATGCTTTGGTAAAATCAAGGTTCCCACCTACTCTCACTACCAAACCTCAGCTAATATATGTGCCTCAAGCTTTACACCGCCATTTAACCTCAGGAGAATGCAAATGTTAACCACAAGGATGAAGACCAGCTGGAGCTGCAGTCACTGTCCTCCCCTCCTACTACACAGCCTAATGCAATTTCGTCTTTCAATCTCTAATATTTGGTTCTCTTCCAACCAATTTCCTTTTTTTATTTAGTTCATTAGAATTAGTTTCTGTCTCTCACAACCCAAACATACAATGGCTATGTAGGTAGAACCCTACAGGATTCTGAAGGATTTCCACTCCTGCCATCTTCCCAGATATGCCTTGTTTTGCTGTAAACTTTTAGAACTTTACAGAAAAATTAAAGTCCCACATGCCATCCCTCGTCCCACAGCACAAAAGGAAAAAAGTCATCAATTTCATAAGCGTCCTTTAAGGTTATTTTTCACATATATTTACAAGGTATGTTTTACATGCATAGTCTTGTGCGGTGAGTTGTTCACTGTATACATATTTGGCAACTTACTTTTATTGCTGCTGTTATTATTGGAAATGAACATTTATGAGAGTGCCAAAGAAGATCAAAATTATCCACAGGCATGTCAGACACAAAATACCAGAAGAGTAGATTCCTACGTCCCACTCAGTAATAAGTAAAGAACTCCTGATGTTCTGTCTGTCAAGCGTGGCTATCTCGCCTGGCTGAGGTTTTCAGCAGATGTCTGGGTCAGGCAGGAAAATAGAGGAATAGGGGATTGTTGCTGCCCCTGAACAGCGGCAGACGCTATTCTTCCTTTTTCCATAAAAATGAAAACCTCCCATTTTACCTGGACATATAGCTACCTGAAATAAGGAGCACATCTTTTAGCCTCTCCGTAGATAGGAATATTCAGGTGACTAACTTTGCACAGTGAGATCCAAGTGAAAATGTCGTGAAGCTGCTGGTGAGCATACTTAAAGGGTTTTCCTGTAGCTAGAAAGCAGTACAATGATTATAGTTCCATCTTGGACTTAAATTGGAGGCCTCGCTTATGGGTAAAAAAGGAAAAGGAGCAGGCCCTGCACGGTTTAGAGCATGAACAGAGCCTCGATTGGCACTATCTGGACTGCTTGAATATGAGGGAGAATGGAATTTATATTTTGCTTCAGACACAGTCATTTGTTTTTC
>NW_003852434.1:8779188-8793278 GCF_000181295.1 Otolemur garnettii
ATAAGATGGGACATCAGTCTTCAGTTTCCACTCATTTTCTAACAATTTAGTCCAAGCTACTGCTTTTTTCTGAACCTGAGTTTCATAATGGGCTAAATAATATATAAGCCTAGCAACCATAAAGGTTGTGATTTAAAGTGATCATACTGTATCAGTGACCACCAACCATCATCAATGCATAATCAGGCTGAGAAATGTGACTATTACACCAACAATACACTAAGACCATACTGTACCCTTTCACTGTTCGTTAAGTCACACACAGATGTACATCATTGCCTGTTATAAACTATATAAGGACCATGTAAAGATTTTTATTGCATAAATTAGGAACAGAGAAGATGATGGTCTGTGGCCCCAGAGTTATTTGCAGCAGAGAAAAAAATGTGACATAAATCATCATTCTTATAGCATGCTACTCTGAGAACCTGAAACTTCTCAGCAAGAGGAAATATTGGAAAAGTAGAAAAGTTAATCCAGTGTGCGTAAGGAATTTTTAAATCTTTAACATGCACTTCTCTTATTTAGCTAAGTTTATTTGACACTCACTGACCTGAGAGAGCTTGCTTAAATAAATATTACAATAGGGCTACTTCCTCAGGACGTGAAGTAGGTCTGTTACAAAATCTTAGGGTTATAAGTTTTATAAAGGCAAATACTCAATCTTTTGTGTATACTCCACTACACTTTCAAAAGAGAGGAAAAGTTATATGGATGAGTTAACTTTTACCAGCCGTGTATTACATAATCCTACAGGAATGATTCTAAACACATTCTTAATCATTGACAATTCGGCTGCTGGTTTTATGATTTAACTCTTGTTTGTGTATCAGACGACTCATGTTCACTTTATGTGATGAACACTAGAAGAGAAAGAACAGAGAACAAAAGAAACAAATGAAAAACTATTAAAGTAGAAAATTTATCTTCAAGAGTTTTCTTGAAGTCCACTTATTTAGAAGATAAATTGTTTATGTACTTGTGACATTAATTATCTTAGAATTTTAAGTGTATAATTGGGAGGGTTTTAATAAACAAGTTTCAATTAATCATTAAGATGTGTTCTATTAAGCAGTTTATGCATAATCGCCAAGCCAAAAGTGGGATTTCATCTATTTGAACAGCAACACGTTTTAGCTATTGTCTTCGTGCTGTCTCTAGGACAGTATTTTGTACTTTCAGTTATGTTCAAATCAAGCCCCAAAGGGTCTACATTTATTTCTGCTTTAGAGGTGAAGTGAGACTCAGTGAGGTTAACCATCATAATCAGCTAGTATTAAGCTTTTAGACTAGACTTCACTGATTCTAAGTCTTTATTCTACAATACTATGCAGAAGCCTCATAATACATCAATGCATGAGAAGTCACTGGGAGAAGATGTAAATTAGCAGGAGTGGTGGGGAAGGTAAATGAGTAGCAACCTTCATCTGGAGGTAGGTGCCCATGGGGGCCATCAGAGGAGGGTGGTCTTGAGATCACTATGGAAAGCTAATCAGCCATAATGATCATCCCAGTCTAGACTGAAATTCCGATCAACTGCTCTGTTCAGAGGTATATTTGGTGTCTATTAAAGCCAGTGAATGCCGACATGGCCTACATTTCACATTTATAGAAATTACATTCAACTCCTTAGCACTTGTTTGAACTTGAAGGGAATCACAAAGTATTTATTTGAAAGATATTATTTAATTATTTTTCATGTTCCTTAAATGCTGATGCAAGTAACTTTACCTCCTTTGTATTGTCTTACATGAATATATATGTATTTATTTATTTACACTTTGACTTTTAGATCTCATTTGGGTCTATTAGAAACATGCTGCTAGAAATTCCTGTACATTAATTATCATTAATTGTCCTCATATCAAAATTGAATACATAGGACTCATATTTCCCAATTCCTATGATGCTTCACTAAGAATAAGGTGTTCCACCTCCATCCAGATTAGAACAAGTGCTGCACAAATGACATAGTGGGGCATGGGGGAAGGGGAGACCAGACAGAGAAGGAGGGAGTGAGGGAGGGAAAGGAAAAGAAGAAAAAAAAAAAAAAGAAAAGAAAATAGTGACTAATTCTCACATGAATTGGATTTAATTTTGACGAAAGTACATTACTTAAACATTAAACTGCATCCTGATTTATAAGTGAAATGTGTTTGTAATTTCCCCTTTACAATAATATATTTTCTCCAATTTTAATATCAGATGTATCCAGATTGAACAGAATGATTTTGAAGTATTTCTTCTTTTTCTGTTGTCTATAAGATTTGGCATGATCTGTTTTTTTGAAATTATCTCTTACTTTTATTTACAAATATTAGTTGTCTATTTTTGAGACTTTGGAAAAAAAATAATAAGAAGTTAACTGATGACTCCATATTGAACCTCAGAGTCAAAGCATTCTATAATAGACATACTCTTATTTGACAATGTGAATGTTACTTTCTTTGCATTATTATATTATTGCTTAATATTTCGACACAGCAATCACCTGATTTCTTTTCTGACTGTATTTATCTTCATTTGTTCTTTACAAGGTTTTTGTTTCTAGTCCTTTTCTTAAACATTGTTGTTATTAAATTTTAAACCTTTGTAATTTTGTGAAGGCAAAAAGTGGAAACCTACTAAACACATGTATATGTAAAAAATAAATATAAAAAATTGCTAAAAAATTCCTGTACATATATAAATTTGAGTATAAACTTCTCCAATATGTATGGCTAGCCAGAGAATAGCTGAGTTACAAGATATTTGTAACTTTGAATTTACAAAATAATGCCCATCTGTGGCTGAGTGCTATGCTTTTCTATTTTACTGAAAAGAGCCTGTAATACCACTGTGTCGTGTATCAAGTATCTCTACATATACAGATGTGCTTGTCTTCTCTATTTTATTCTAGTTTGTATTTATCTTCACATCAGTATCACATATTTAATTACTGCATTTATAATAAATATTGATGTCCAGAAGAGGAACCATATCCTCTCTTCTTCAAAATTTCTTTGTTCTTTGTATTACCACAGAGTTTTTTTTTTTAATTTATTGTTTCAGGTTCATTGAAGGTACAAAGAATTAGGTTACACTATTTGCATTTGTTAGTTTTGTCCAGCCTCCGAGAGGTGTGCCACACACCATAAACCCCATCCCCCTCATTCCCCTTCCCGCCCCTAGCCCTGCTCCCACCCTCCCCACCTTGAATTGATTTTAGTTTTTCTCTTATGTGGGAATTATTAGATCCTCTACTGGCTTCATATTAGCATTGAGTACATTGGATTCTTGCTTCTCCATTCTTGTGTGGTATATGTATACCATGGAATATTATTCAGCCATTATGAAAGGTGGAGACTTTACACCTTTTGTATTAACCTGGATAGAATGTGTATTAACCACATTCTTCTTAGTAATGTACCACAGAATTTTTTAACTTCTCAGTTTCCATTTTAGAAAAGCTGTTGTTACGTTTATTTAAATTACCAATTTGTATAGAAAAAATATCTTTACCATATTGTTGCTTCAAACTATGGAGATGCAGATATCGCTCCCTACACACGCCTTTGGAAAGGTCTCTTCATAAGGTTGCATTTCTTTTCCTTCTAAGTCTTATACATACTTTAGATTTACGTCCAGCAACAGGATATTAATGTTAATGTGGAAAGCTTATTTTCATTTTCTTTTGTTGACTGTATATAGAATAAAATAAAATTTGTGTATTATTTTGCATCATGCAATTTTACTAAACCCTCTCTTAATTTTAATTCCCATCCATTAGTTCCCTTTCATTTGACATGAATATACATATATGTGTTATATTTATATATATTTTATTTTTGAGACAGAGTCTCACTTTTGTAATCTTTGATAGAGCACAATGCCGTCAGAGCTCACGGCAACCTCAAACTCCTGTGTTCCTGCGATCTTCTTGTGTCAGCCTTCCCAGTATCTGGGACTACGTGCACTACCCTCAGTGACTGGCTATTTTTCTTTTTTAGAAACGTGGTCTCGCTCTTGCTCACACTGGTCTCAAACTCTGGAGATCAAGCAATTCACCAGCTTCAGCCTCTCAGGGTACGGGGTTCTCACTGGACTGACATGAATATTTTAATTTTCTCACTAGACATTTCACTTCTCTAATTAATCACCAGATTCCTCCCAAACCTGAAACTAAGTAGAGGTTTCTCAAAACTTTTTCTCTTTCATTTTAGATTACAAAAGCAAACAAAACCAAACTGATTAAATAGAATATTTTTGAACAAATTTACATTATAATTATTGTAAATGAAATCAGTCTACCTTTCCTATGTAATAATCAACTGCACAACACCTGCCTGTACATCTTAGCCAAAATACGAAGACTCCTCTGAGACTTCATTCCACATTGCTCACGTCCAGAAGTTCACACTCAGGCAGAGTCCCAGAAGAAAATGAACAGACGCAGTGTTGCGGCTGAGCTACAGGGGACATTTCCAGGGCAGCTGACCCACAGCCTCTGCACTGCCTCTGGGTCTCGCACCACCTCTGCGTCCACACTTCCTCTGCCTCTGCACTGTCTCCGGGTCCCACACCACCTCTGCGTCCTACACCACCTATGCATCCGGCACCACCTCTGCGTCCTACACCACCTCTGCGTCCTGCATGGCCTCAGAGTCCCGCACTGCCCCTGCGTCCTGCACCACTCTGCGTCCAGCATGGCCTCGGAGTCCCGCACTGCCCCTGCGTCCTGCACCACTCTGCGTCCAGCATGGCCTCAGAGTCCCGCACTGCCCCTGCATCCTGCACCCCCTCTGTGCCTCACACTACCTCTGAGTCCAGCATGGTCTCGGAGTCCCGCACTGCCCCTGGTCCAGCACAGCCTCTGCGTCCCACACCACCTCTGCGTCCGGCCCAGCCTCCTGGAGAGGCTTCAGCTCTCAGGCAGCTTTCTCCCTTTGTCTCATCCATAACCATTTCCACCAATGAGAACGTGAATTCACCAACTCCCCAACTTAAGGTTCAAGAACAAGAGGAAAGACGATAGAGAAATGAGGCAGCGCTGAGCAGAAGTTAATGGGGAGTTGAGGGACGCTACGAAAGATGACCAGATGCTGAGAAGGGGAAATGTAAACTCGTCTCCTAATCATGCTACTCCCCACCGCAGAAAAACCGCAACAGCCGGACACCACCAACTAGCCTACTGCTGACCCCGGGAAGGTATAAACAGCACCAACGTGGAAAGCTGTCTCTGAGCTACCCAAGCTGCCAGAAATTGCTGTCTAGAAAAAACAGCCCCCCACTGACAGCATAATCCAGGCGGCTTGATCCCCCAATTTGTGTCATTCATGGGCAAAACAGATTGTAGTCCCATGCAGTTTGAATCTGCGTGAGCACTAACTGACATTGCTTCTGGGACGTCAGAACAGACGGAGGCTGTGGGAGAGGGAGGTGCCACCCCCGCAACCACACAGCCGTGGGCACCGTTCACGCACCATCAGTGAACAAGCTGTGTGGGCTCTAGGAAGCCTTGCAGGTGACCATTCAGTTTGCCCAGACTTGGTTATCAAGTATGGTGCAGCTGACCACTGTTAGCTAGACTAGCTATTCCTGATATGTCCTCTCTATCGTGTGGTTACTCACTTGATCTTACCTGGACACTTTCAATGCTACTTGCAACAAGAATCCTGCACCCATGTAGATGCTGTGGAACAGATTCTTCCCACGTCAGTGTGTCTCCTGAATCAGGATGGTCCAGAGGTATTAGCTGATACCTGCTGGGCTACTTGCTACCTTACTGATGGTCCAAATCAGAGGTTCTCAACCTGTGGGTCTCCACCCCTTTGTAACAATTACAACACATCCTGCATATCAGATATTTACATTACAATTCATAACAGTAGCAAAATTACAGTTATGAAGTACTATGTTTCCTCGAAAATAAGACCTACCCAAAAAATAAGTCCTAGCAGGATTTCTATGCATTTGTTAATATAAGCCTTACCTTGATAATAAAACCTAGTGATGGGCGTGGGTATGCAACCTATCTGCATTTCAGCGTAGAGAGGAAGACATCCCCTGAAAATAAGCCCTAGTGTGTCTTCTTGAGAAAGAATAAATATAAGACAGTGTCTGATTTTCAGGGAAACACAGTAGCAATGAAAATAATTTTATGGTTGGGGGTCACCACAACATAAGGTGGTGTATTAAAGGGTCATGGCTTTAGGAGGCATTAGGAAGATTGAGAACTACTGGTCCTAATGAACAGATTGAAATGGTTGTGAAAACAGGAGGGAGTTGTGCCCCAACTTGCGAAGCTTCCAGGAATTACTGAAAAGCCAACTGTGACTCCCATGCTAAGAGCCATAGGGAATATTGTCACAGGGACAGATGAACAGGCTCATGTTGTAACTGATGCAGGAGCACTCACTGTCTTTCCCACCTGCTGGCCAACCCCCAAACCAACATTCAAAAGGAAGCTACATGGGCCATCTCAAACATCACAGCTGGACCAGATACAGCAAGTTGTGAGTCAGGGATTAGTCCCATTACTCATTGGTGTTCCAAGACTTCAAGGCACAAAAGGAAGCCGTGTGGGCTGTGACCAACTACACAAGTGGTCAAACAGTGGAACAGATTGTATACCTCGTTCACTGTGGCATAACAGAACCACTGATGACCCTTTTAACTGCAAAAGATCCCACATTACTCTAGTTATTCTGGATGGAATTTCAAGTATCTTTCAGGCTGCTAAGAAACTAGGTGAAACTGAGAAAATTAGTATAATGATTAAAGAATGTGGAGGTTTAGATGAAATTGAAGCTCTGTAAAACCATGAACATGAGTCTGTGTACAAGGCTTCATTGAACTTGACTGAGAAGTATTTCTCTGTAGAGGAAAAGACAGATCAAAGTGTATCAGAAACCAGCTCTGAACCCTGTACCTCCCAAGTTCAGGAAGGAACTCCAAGGAAGTTCAACTTTCAGATTGTACGGCCAAAGCACAAAGTTGTTGTGTACTATGTCCGGCATAAGCTTGTGGTACTTTTTCTCTACTAAGAACTCTTTATAAATGTGGTTATTATAGCACTTTGTACAATGAAACTATATTTGAACAGTTCCCTACCGCACATGCTGTATGGAGCCTGTCCTCCAAAAGTTTCTTATTTCTATGTGGAATTTCATATCTTTCTATAAGCAAAGATTAAAGTCCACCCTTTTCTTCAAAAAAATAAAAAGAAACAAAGAAAAGAAATTAAACACTCAAAGAGACTGTGGGAAGAGAATATAATGTAAGGAAGAATATAAAAAAGGGGGATATTAGGAGGGTTAAAGGTCACAAGAGAAGGGGAGATCACAGAGGAGTTAGCCACGGCAGGAAGGCCTTACCACGCCCAACCTACTTGTTACTTTCCCTTTTATGTAATTTTGGCTTAAAAAATGCTACTTTAGATGAAAAAATTAAAATTAAAATGCTGAAAAAAATGTTAAAAAATGCTATTTTAGTATATTTTTCTATCTATATGGTGGGAGCTCGAATTCAGCCTGGGCAATATTGCAGGACCTCATTTCCAAATAGATAAGCAAGCAGTGACCGATTTTAAGTCCTTTCTCTGAGCATCGATTCTGCAAGATGCTCCACCTTCAGTCTCTGAGGGATTATTTTTAAAGATCTAACAGGGAGAAAAAGACAATGGTGCTAAGTCCCAATGTCCCTTCTAAAACTCCCATCTTTTCTTGTAAGCCATTTTCGGTGGCTTTTTTATTTTCTTTTAATTTAATTGAAGCAATGATCCTTAGGAGTGAGATCAGTCAGGATTATATTTAGAGAGATTTATGGTTTAGGAACTTTTATGCTACATGCTGTGATTTCCGTGGAATTTCCAAGAGGTCATAAATTTCTAGTCTAATAAATTTATAATCTCAAGGAGATTACTTGAGGAACGAGACTCATTTATCGGTGAGAAGGCACGTGGATCAAATTTCCACTGAAAAGAAAAATGGCACAACTTTCTCCATTTTTTTTTTTATGTGAAAGAGTTTGTAAATTATCAAATGTATAGTAAAGCTATCAGCATCTCTGGGGAAAACTTCCAGGGACAGAAGCACGCAGAAAAAAGAGGGGAAGTACTAACACACCAGACAGCTGTTCCCTTTCATTTTCTATTTTCAGGAAAACCCAGGTGGGAGTCCTAAGATCCATGATCTCTTAAATCAGTCAGACTTTACTCTTCTGGATGAAAACCTCTGCTTTACTCTGAGGGGACAAAAAGGGTTGACTTCTGTGTGAGCAGGTGTCTCTGAGCTCCTCTTCTTTTGGACATCTGGCCAGTTTCTCTAGTTAATTCTTAAATATGGTAAGTTCAGGTGCTCTTACACTTTGGGGGAAGGAAGGGTGATTAAAGCAGAAATAATGCTCTTTGTCTCTGAATGTGTTTGATCTTACCTGAAAATGCATTGAAATGTAACTTTACATGCATTCTCTTCTGGGAGCAGCTACATCTTTCATCCTGATTTAGGATGGATTTCTGTTCAGTGAAAGCCAGTGACAGAGAGGAGTGCAAGGACAGTGTCCTACTCTTTGGTATGCTTGCCTCCAGAGTCCTCTCTATCTGTGGGAAGCAGGCTCATTACTCCACAGAAAGCTGACACTGGTCGTGAGCAAATGAGGTTTTAGAAAGCTTAATGGATTTAAGTGCCACAGCCTTATGCTGTGTATGCCTAGTCTCTCTCGCTTGTTTTTCTCATTTTTGAAAGAGTCTATGCAAGTGGAGAATTTAATAAAATGAAATTCTGTGAGGCAACTCTTCACCAAACAAGCTATGCCATTAAGGCCTATGAAAATTGTAGATAAATGATTATTATCAGCCAGATGCAGCTGTTCACACCTGTAACCCTAGAACTCTGGGAGGCAGAGGCAGGTGGATTGCTTGAGCTCAGGAGTTCAAGACCAGCCTGAGCAAGAGTGAGATCCCATCTCTACCAAAAAACAAACAAACAAAACAAAAATTAGCAGGCATCATGGCAGGCACCTACAGTCCCTGCTGCTCAGGAGGCTGAGGCATAATTGCTTGAGCCCCCAAATTTAAGGTTGCTGTGAGCTGTGATGCCATGACAATCTACATAAGGGCAACAGAGTGAGACTCTCTCCAAAATAAATGAATAAACAAACATAAATGATTATTATCAACCACCGAGTTTTGAGATGGCTTGACTGCAGTAATAAATAACAAAAATAGAAAATATTATTTATCTCCTTAGCACTACTTATGTGTTATGTTGTTTCCTGTTGTGAATTATCCTTGTACTCACAGAATAAACCATGATGTATGTTTTAATGGAATAAAATATTTAATATTTCCATGTTATATTCATAAGTTGATTTCTATGTTATATCCATAAATAAATTTCTGTATTAGATTTTAAGTGAAGTCAGTAGATAACAATATCTTAAGTAGATTTTTTAAAATTTTTATTTAGTATTTGTTTGTTTTGAGCTGGAGTCTTGCTGTGCCACATAGGCTGGAGTGCAGTGGTGCAATCATAGCTCACTGTAACTTGTAACCACAAGCGTATCTCCTGCCTCAGCCTCCCCAATAGCTAGGACGTATAGCCACAGACCACCAAATCCATCAATTTTTTTTTAAATTTTTTGTAGAGATGGAGTCTTGCTATATTGCTAAGGCTGGTCTTGAACTCTTGGCCTCAAGTGATCCTCCCATATCTGCCTCCCGAAGCACTGGGATTATAGGTGTGAACCACCACACTCCTTTGTAGGGGATAAGATCCTTTTGCTCAAGACATGACAGTTCGCCTCACCATCTACACTCCTTCCATTTTTTAAACTAATGTTCATTGTTCCTACTATGAAAAACATTAAAATCACTTAGCAGTCTCTTTGCCACACTTTTTTGTATCCCTAAATATCAAATTTTGAAATAATATGCCTTTTTCTCCCAGTTATACCTACATTCAGTTAATGAACTTACTCTATTTTCATATACTTTCTGTTATTTTTGGTAGTTCCTATATCTGTATTGTTAGGGCATATAATTATTCTATGCTGTACTATCCCCATTGTATCTTACTCAGTCTTAGTTTCGTAGATAATTCTATATTTAATGTTCACCCTGAGTCCTTTTGTTGACACCACTTTTGTTACCTAAACATTATTTTCTAGTCATTTTTTTCAGGAAGACTGATGAGAATTCTTCTGTGTTCATGGTATTTTTTCACAGTCTTATTGGCTCACATTTTCTTTCCTTGAGTTTTCTAAATGTTACTCTGTTATCTGCTGGCAAGAAACATCTTAAAATCGGATTAACAATACGATTGTGTTTCCCTTATAAGCCTTGAAGGACTTTTTGCCTATATTCCCAGGCAAAAAGGATTTTTTTCCTTTTTCCTCAAATTCTATTTTTCTAAACTATGTCTTGCTATGAGTTCTGTGTTTTTTCCCAGTAAGGTAATGTGCCCTTCCAATATGTCATTTCAGGTCTTTTATTTCAGAAAAGCTTCTTCAAAGTATGATGCTGAGTTTTCCTTTTGTTGTTTACTTGTTCTTGAGACATGGTCTTGCTCTGTCATCCAGGCTGCAGTACAATAGCAGGATCATGGCTCATGACAGCCTCAAACTCCTGGGCCTGAGCAATCCTCCTTCCTCAGCCTCCTGAGTACCTGGTACTTAAAAGTATATCCCCATCCACCACATCTGGCTATTTTTATTAAAAATTTCCTTAATAGAGATGGAATCTTGCTATGTTGCCCAGGCTGGTCTTGAACTCCTGGTCTCAAGCAATTAGCCTCACATAGTTCTGAGATTGCAGACAAGAATCACTGTGCCCAGCCCATAATACTTGGCATTAATTTTATGTTGTTGCCTTGGTTTCCCTCTGTGTGTGTGATTGTGTGTATGCAGAAAACTGTGTGTTAACCATAATGTATATTCTTTACATACCTTCTACTGCTTTTCTTTTTTAACTCTTTATTCTGTGTGATTTAAAATTTTCTCTCCCTTTTATCTTCTTTTGCTCCAAATGCATTGTACATTGCATTTATTTATGCTTGCATTCCTTTTACCTCTCTTCCTTTAACAAATGATTTTTATTTCTAATTTTTCCTATACTCCATTAGCTCTTTTCATGTTGTAACGAGAATCCAACACGTACCTCCTTATTATTAACACTCGTCACAAATCTCCACTTATGACAAATCTCCAAGAAGTTTTCTGATATATTTATTGGAAAAAATCTGCAGATGATACCACACAATTCAACCTGGTTTTGTTCAAGAACAACTCATATAAGAACAACTTATATAAGAACAACTCATTCTAATTGATATCATAGCCAAGTGAAAAAAAAAAGTAGACAAATGCAACATCAATGAAAATGTCTATGATCACTACCTTTTAGCAATTCTTAGCAAACCAGAATGAACCAAGAATGAAAAAGTATTAATAACAACAGGACATAACACAACAGATTGTTTTAGGCCTTAAGATAATTTATGAAAGGAATATAACACATTGTCTGGCACACAGAATATGCTTAGTAAATAACTGTTCTTACTATTATCTTTATAATTTTTAACAAAAAGAATTCTAAGGACAGCTAGTAAATTAAAGTTTTGGGTGATACACTTTGACATTTAAATTCTGTGCCTCTGTTATCCTCACCTGTCTCACCCTGTGCCAGGATGAATGAGATAGGCGAGCATCCCAGCTAGCTAATCAGAAAGAGTCCTTCTAAAATGACTTTTATACAAGGAATTGTTGGACATTGTGGTAGACTGCTTTTTCCAAAGACGGCAGCGATCATATCTCTTATCCTAAGTGCTTTTAGGCATTGTGTTCATGCTGTCTCTCCTGTTAAGAGCAGCTATCTTTTTTTTCTCTCCATGTCTTTGAATCTGATTTCTTTGAAGAATAGAACTCAGGGAAATAACACTGTCCCAGTTCTGGGGTCAGCTTGTAACTGAGTTGACATCTTCTCTCCCTTCCTCTTGGCAATGTGGTCTCTTTGGAAGCCACCTGTCACCAAAGAAAAGCAACTCTACTAGGACCATTGTGCTGTGAAAAGCCTAAGCCATGTGGCAAGGACCTAAAGAATGAGCTGCCACTTGGAGACAGAGAAAGACTGATAAGGAGAGCAGGGAGGCCCCAGAAGGGTGAGTAAGGAGCAATCTTGGAAGCAGGGCCTCCAGCGCCAGCCCTCAGGTCCCACCAACTAGGCAGATGAAAGCTCCCCAGCAAAGCCCTTCCTGAAGTCCTGACCCACACATCAGGGAGCAAAATAACATGGGTACTTAAACAAATGCCAACTCAAAAGACATGCAATGAAATTTATTAAGTGGAATAAAAATTATAAACCTTTTTCTTTATGTCCCAAATAAATGATTTTCACATGTACTAAATGGAGAACAGAAAGCCATATTTTATCTTCATTTCGTGAATGTGCCTATCATTCATAACTAGCTATTCATTCATACATACTTTAAGGATAAAACTACTGGATGTAGCAATAAACTCGTATTCCAGATATATTTACATCTTTGTAAAGACCGCTTTCATGTTAGCAAAACAGTTCCTTTTCTATAAGCCTTTTCTTCTTAATAGTTTCCTTTGTAATATGAACCATACAAAAACTTAAGAGACATAATAGAAGACTTAAAAGTTCAGATAATAGAATAAACCACTCTAGTCCAATGAACAGCATCAAGGTCAAAGCTATTCTAGTTGAGAATCTCACCTGGCAGTTTCAGGATTAGTAGCACAATTACTATCTATCCATAAAAGCATCTAACAGGGCAAGGCCAGGAAAGAAACATTTTCTCTTTTCATTTCCATTTGAGGGCACTCTCTATTTTGGCAAAAAGAAGCTCTGCTTACACTTCCTAATTATACAAGCAATTGTGAATAGCAACCTGAGTTGGTTAGCACCATGCCTCCCACTGAAACTAGTGATAATTTAATACCCTTTATTATTCGAGGTCCCAAGGCAGCATATATTCGTTACATTTCCCCAATAAAAAAAAAAACAAACTATATTCTATTCTTTGATTATTTGTATCTAAAGACATTCTTAAAAGGCATAGAATGTTTGTATTTTAAGTCAATTAATGATTTCAGCTGCTTTAAAAACACTAGAAAGTGCATTACTTACATGTAAAGCTTTTATGCACATAAATTTAAATATTAGTCATGTGAAAAAATTCTTACCTTCAATACTGGAGGAATTATACACATAAATTTCCATATATAAAAACAAAATTCCTTCCAAGGGGGGAAAAAATGCTGCCAGATTTGATCCTATTTGTAGTAGACTTAAAATGTAAGAATTAGAAATAACAGTGTATATTTTATCACAATAGACATATTTTATTTATGTATTTCCCTTTATTTCTATCATGTATTTTGTTTTTAAATTAAAGAACTGTTAAATATCCTTTTACAAGAAATAATTGGATTAGGAAGTCATTTTCTTAAGCATAGGCTGTTAGTCATTTTGACATTGTTGGCTTGCTGTCAGCTGAGAAATCTACTATAAAAAATTGATTGCTACTTACATAATCTAATGTACAGGAAATGCCTTTGTAAGGATCTTTATGCTGCATATTTTATTGTTTAATAAAATGAACAAGTAATTGTAAAAGCTGCACTTACTATGTGATATTCGAAACTCCACAGAGTAAATGATTCAAAAAAAATATTATTGTTCCTCATATACTTCAGTTGAACAGTTTCCATGGTTATCAGAGTTTTGGCTTACACTTGAAGTCCACACCTGACCAAATATTGGCATGAATGTTTCAAAGAGCCCAGCTACCAGCAGTGTGGCCACGTCACTTATCCAGCATTAGCAATATTTTTTTTTAAAGTTTCTTTATCAGCTTTCTGCTAAGTTTGTAAAACCCACCCTTACTAGAAAAGTATAAAAATGCAATAAAAAAAACTCTTCTTATGTTGGTTACAGCATAGTTTTGTATATTAAAAAAAGACAATTTTTGTCCTTCATATTTCATATTTGGAAGTGCATGTGTGTTTCTGTGTGTGAGTTATACCTTTAAATATCTAGAAATATTCTAAGTACCTAGCTACTCTCTAACCATATGGAAAGTTAAATT
>NW_003852434.1:8794287-8803486 GCF_000181295.1 Otolemur garnettii
TCACAGCAACCTCCAACTCCTGGGTTTAAGTGATTCTCTTGCCTCAGCCTCCCAAGTAGCTGGGACCACAGGCACCTGCCACAACACCCAGCTATTTTTTCTTGCAGTTTGGCTGGGGCTGGGTTCGAACCCACCACCCTCAGTATATGGAGCCAGTGCCCTACTCACTGAGCCACAGGCGCCTCCCAGACATCTATCTTTTCTATTAACCTGGATTGAGATGAAACACATTCTTAGTAAAGTATCACAAAAACAGAGAAGCAAGTATCCAATGTACTCAATACTAAGATGAAGCCAGTAGATGATCTAATACAGGTCCACATAAGAGAAAAACTCAATTCAATTTGAGATGGTGAGGGAAAGAGGGGCAGGAGGAGAGGTGAGGAGGAAGAGGCATTGGTGTGCTCCCAATGGAGCACACCATGTGGGGATGTAATGGACACAGTGTGGGGGTAGATGGCACAGCTCCTGGCTGTGGGACACAAGTACAACAGGGACTATAACTGACAAAGGCAAACATTGTAACCTAATTCTTTGTACCTTCAAGTTAACCTGAAAATTAAAAAAAAAAAATCAGGAGATTAAAAGACATACTCTGACATCGTATAATTAATAATGGTAAATAACAGAAGTCTATTTTCAGGCTACTTGACTAGTTAATATTACTCAAATGGGGACCTAAAGGTATTTGCACATTAAGACTTGTCTACATGGTGTATACTTTGCCTATATTAGATCAGCCAAATATACGCAGATAAATGTGTATTAAAATGTAGAAAAGAGTGGTGGAAGACTCAGGATTCAGTTGACTCAAAATATAAAATGATAACCTGCACTTAATATTAATCAACAAAAGTTAATATTAACATTAAAATAAAATGCTTACAAAAGGTACTATAATTACCATGTCTCATTCATAATTTTGTATGCCACACATGCCTAGAACAGGTCTGAGTTTAATAAATGATTATTGAATTATGAAATAAAGTCTGTAGCAATTGGTAGATTTGAGCTATCCTGTGTGAAACTTTAAGTAGCTACATATTTTAATCTTCATAATCATATGTAGGTATTATAAAATATTAGAATTACAACTGGATTTTGCAGATAGTTGAATTAATATACTTTAACTCATTATATGACATAATGTAAGAGTTACTATGTTATTTAATGAGCTGGTAACATTTAAGGGGTTTGAATGAGCAGAGGAAAAATTTGACAAAGTAATTTGTGTAGGAAAATTTTTATATTTTCCTGTTGTCCTGTAGCAGTTAGAAAGTGAATTTTATAAGATGTAAATAAATTTTTTCTGTTTAATATAAGTATCAAAAATTATATTCTGCAGTATTTTTTCAAAATCTCTTCTCTCAATTCATAAAACACCTAAGTGCTCTCAGTCAATTAAGAAAAGAATTCACTCAAATACAGTATTTAATATGAATAATTAAGTTCTTTTCTAATACTACTACTTTTTCTTTTAAAGGAGGTCATATGTTCCTTTAAACAGCAAATCACAGAGTATGCTCAATAAGACACTGAGCCTACAACAACTTCTTCAAAACCAAAAGTTTCCACATGCTTCTGAAAATCTGGAATGCACAGTTGTATTATTGAAGGCACTGAAAATTTTTACAGCAAACTTTGCCGGCACCCAGTGTTTCCCAAATTTATTTAACCACAGAACTGCTCTTTATTCATTTCACATGACATCTATTAACACAAGTGTAACCAGTACACTAGAATGTCGCTGAAACTGCTGTCCTAAGCATTTCAGTCGTTTAATTCATGCCAACTCCTCCCTCTCTCACCAGGCACCACGTCTTCTAAATCTCCCCCTCTAATGTATCTAGAATCTCTATTCAGTTTCCTCTGTCTCTCCCACCACTATCCTAAAGCCAAGTCATCATCATTTATGGTAGATATACCATAGTCTCTTCCATGTTACTATCCAATCAATTTTCCTCATTGGAAGCCAGAGTAGTGTGTGTCACTTTCTTGTCTAAATGCCTTTTAATCAATTTTTTTCCCATAGTATTTAGAATAGAACACTAGAAAAATCACAAACCTGTCCTAAAAGACTCCGCAAGACTTTTTTTTTGCCAGTCCCCTCTTCTCACCACTTCCCGGCCACACTGACTATATAGTTCTTAAAACAGGATGCTTTTTCCCAACTAAGAACTCCCCACAAGCTGTTTGGTATTCTGCGAACGCTACTTGGAATTCTCTCATCTCCCTAATGCCGGCTTATGTGTAATGTCTGTGTTGACTGCCATATCCTCAGAGAGCCCGTGGTGACCTGCATCCTAATTTAAGTCACATTATATAACAATTTCAAGGCAAGACAATTATAAAACTCAGGACTACAGCCGGTTAAAACTAAAGCCTTTTTAGAAGTCAGTAAAGCTACAAGGAGAAGGAGTTAAGCAAAGACAGACATGCTGATCAGATGCCCACCACACGCAGACTCACACAGAGAGAGAGAGGAGGGACAGAGCTCCGCCACCTCTCTGGAATAAAACAGAAATATATTGCATTCATAGAGCCCAAGCTTCTTATATCCTAGAATTCCCATACTTACCATGTAAACACACTGCATTCATAGAGCCCAAGCTTCTTATATCCTAGAATTCCCATACTTACCATGTAAACACACTGCATTCATAGAGCCTAAGCTTCTTATATCCTAGAGTTTCCATACTTACTATGTAAACGTACTGCAGTCATAGAGCCCAAGCTTCTTATATTAAGATGTAAACACATATTTTTAAAAGTCTGGGTTCCCATGTTTGTGTAAGTCTTATTAATTCTCTTATGAACATGCTTCTGCCCCTGACACTTTTGTTTTTTTGTTTTTGTTTTTTTGGGGGTTTTTTTGGTAATAGTTCAGTAATGGCCTAGTATGATGATAACAGGACAATAACTTGAAATTTCTACCATAATATTTTAGGATTGCCATAAACAGAGTCCTTTTCTCTTCTTTTCATAGTATTCATAGCATTTTTGCATTTATTTTTGTGCATAATTGTTAGATGTGTAATACCCTAAGCTGAACTTAGTGAGAACAGAAATCTCACCTATGTTGTTTAACTTTACATACACAATGAGTAGCAGTGTTTCATTACATGTTTGTGAACTGAATAATTATATCTATTCCACCAGTTACTCTGAAAAAAAAAAAAAAACTAAAGATAGAAATGTTATAATATATAGGTCCCACCTTTAAAGAGTTGATTTAAGTACAACAGGCTAAGGTAGAACATTAAACAGATAATTAGAATAATTTGGTATATAATATGATATACATGAATACTAAGTAAGGCTACTGAAAATGGAATTGATATATAATGCTGCATAAAAAATATTCTATAGTTCTTTTAACATATAATGCTACAAATAATATGGATACATATAACATTTACACATTTACAACTTTGATTGAATTAATCCATCTGTTCTTTTCTTTTTAGGAAATATTTACTCCATATAATGGTCAGAATTACCAACCACAATAAAGTAGTATGGAAATAGTTCAGATAAACTTAACCATGTTTATATGATGAATTCATAAATGGAGAAATAATATTTCTTCAATGTCAAAGGAAAGAAAAAATTGCATGTGCATAATACAATAGTTCTCACAGTTATCTATGCTGTTACATGAAACATTTTCTGTTAGTGTTACATCTAAATCACATAAAATAGTGTCTATACCACGTTTCTTGGAAAAAGCAAAATCTATTACTAGATATCTTAGGGGAAGTGAATTTCTCTTTTGTTGCAAGAATTTAATTTAATAAGAACACAGAGATCAGAGCAAAAATTGAATCATCTGCTTCTCTGATTCTTCCATGTGGTTAGAAATTCTGATACTTATCACGAATAAAAAAAAAAAGCCACATCAAAGGAATAGATGAAAGCTCTGCAAAAGTTGAAACAGTTTGGGAGATAGTTTCCTGCTAATCACTACAAATATGCATTATATGGCCTCAGAAAAAATGACTTGATGCCATTTGTGGCATGCTAAGATCTGTCATTTCTGCATCTCAAAGCATACAATATTTACTTTAAATCATTGAAATATAACCTACATATGGAAAAATATGCAAACTTCGTTATTCTTTGAATGAAAGGTCTTTGACTTCCTATCCATGTATAGGGTGAGCTGCATATCCTGATATATGGTCAAATCTGTCTTCTCTCCACACTCAGACTTTATTTTGTTTCTAGCTAAAGGTGCTCATTATAAAGAATCATTTTCCTCTAAACCTCCTTGTGTCAAAAAGTCATAAAACCCTACATTTATAATTGTAACTTACAAGTTAGTTTTCCTACTGTAGTTTTCCATCTTTGTTTGGGATATTGGAATATATAGTCTTATAACATTATTTACTTAATATTCTTAAAATTTTTCCCTATCATCACATAATACAATAGCTACCTATGTCTCTCTCAAACCAGAAAAATTTCATCTATATTCCTACTAATATTAAAATAGCTAATATGTCTTGTCAAGTATTTGGTTATGTATATTGTTTATTAAAATAAAACTCAGAAAAAATTAAACTCTTAAAAATTCAATGCATACCTCAATATTCTTAGCTGCAAACAACAGAATCCACTCTGTGTAGGTTATACATGAAGAGAAATTATTAAAAGATCTTCAGGAGCTCTAAACTCTTCCAAGAAGGCTAGAAAGCCAGACCAGGAATCTGCAGCTTTCAGAAAATGCTCCATCACAGGGAATTAATTGCACTGGCAGAAACATTATTGTCTCTGCACTTGGTCAGACACTGCAGCATTTACAGACTCCACAGCATAGGTCACAACTACTAACACAAGATTTCAAAAGATTCTCCACTGCTGGCCCCTGAGGTATTCACGATGCATTTGCTCCCCTCACCTGTGCCCCACCAAATCCAGGTCTGCTATAAATAACACTGATTAGTCAAGCCACAGTCCTGTGTTTACACCCCAGCGGCAAGAGAGGCTGAGAGGATGGTCTTTATGTTCTGCTTCAGGGAAGTGTCCAAATCTGTGTTTTCTTAGGTTCTATATTTTTCTATTGGGCATCCATTCATCTGAGGGCCAAACTAACAAAGTCGTTTACATCTATCTTGTGATCCAAAGTTGTTTACATCTATCTTGTGATCCAGCTTTCACAGGAACATGAAAGTCATATTACGAACCCTCCAAGTCTGACACTATGGCCTTCAAACACCTTCTATGTTAACTCTCACACACCAAGCCAGCCTTTCAAAATCACCAGGGCCAGGACCAGAAAACTAGAGACTACCCCAGAGCCACTGGCATCAATCAAACTGGCCAGTCCTGACCTGCTCCCTTCCCTGTCTTGAGTCCCCAGAACAAGGCAGCAAAGACTGTGGCCTGCGCTGTCCCCTCCCTCCCACTCCTGCCTCCTGACAAAACCTGGCACTTCCCTATGCAGCCCTGTCTAGCATCACATGCCCCATTCTCTTGGGAAATGTCAGTAATAAATTATTCTTTCAAAGGCTCCATGTCTGCCACTTTACCATACCAGATTAAGACAAAATCCAGGGTACAGTTTTTAGAACATGAAGCCAGAATATATAACCTGAGGAACTGTTCAAATACAGGGCAGGTAATCCAAACATTGTACAGCCCCAAATGTAAAAAGTGATCAGTACTTCTACCAGGTAAATCAGAAGCTTGTATTCATGGTAAGTTTTTCAATTTAACTAAATTCAGTGGGGACAATTGTAGATGAATGCCACTTTAACATATCTAGAGAAATCATCACTTTATCCTTGAAATTTGCCCTTGGGTCTGAAGATGGCTTTAGAGTTGGCATGGGGGCCTAACTAAAACCCTATTAAGGAATTCATAAAAAAGAAAGAGTATCTTAAACTAAGAATTGAGGAAGATGTAGCGCTCTTTTATTAGTTTAGCTTAATGAAATACATCACTTAACGATGGGGACACATTGTGAGAAATGTATAATGAGGTGAGTTTGTCATTGTGTGACCATCACAGAATGTTTCCATAAACCAAGATAGGACAGCCTGCTCCACACCAAGGATATTTGGTGAAGCCTGTTGCTCCAGGCTACAAACCGTACAGCATCTTACTGCGGTGATTCTGTAGATGACTGGAACACGGAGTATGGGTCTTTCTGTGTTTGGCTTATTTCACTTCACATAATGTCCTTCAGGTTCATCCACGCTATTGCAAATGACATGATTTTCTTCATTTTTGAGGCTGAATAGTATTGCTGTGTATATATATTCACCACTTTTTGATTCATTTGTCTGTCTGTTGATGGATCACTGGGTTGATTTCCTATCTTAGCTACTGTGAATAATGCTACACTGAGCACAGGGGTGCAGGTATCTATTTGACGTATTGATATCATTTCTTTTGGGTGTATACCCAGAAGTGGAATCGCTGTAGTATATATGATAATTCTATTTTTAGTTTTTTTCAGAGACCTCTATACTGTGTTCTGTATCTATTTACATTTCTGTAAAAAGTGTCCTTTTGCTCTGTACTCTCACCAACACTTTTGTTTTTTGGAAATAGCCATCCTAAAAGGTGTAAATGATCCCTCACTGAGGTCTTAATTTGTCCTTCCCTGATAAATAATGATGTTGACCATTTTTTCATATGGTGCAGGCCTTTATATGTCTTCTGTGAGAAATCTCCATTCAGGTCCTTTGCCTATTTTTTACCCAGGTTGGGTATTTCCTCACCATTGAGTTGCTTGGGTTCCTTATACATTTTGGACAATCATCCCTTATCAGATGCATGGTTTGCAAATATTTTCTCTCATTGCTTAGGTTACCTCTTCACTCTGCTTCTGCACAGAAAACGATCAACATTTTACTTTGATGTAGTCTCATTTGTCTATTTTGTTTCTCTTGCCTGTGCTTTTGGGTTCATGTCCAAAAATCATTGTCCAGTTTAATGTAAAAAGCCTTTCCTTCTGTCTTTATTGAGGAGTTTTACAATTTGAGCTCTCACGTTTAAGTCTACAAACCATTTTGGGTTAATTCTTGCATATAGTATGACATAAGGATGAAATTTCATTCTTCTGTGGCTATCCAAATTTCTAATATCATTCTTTGAAAAGATCGCACTTTCTTCATTGTGTGATCTTAGCACCTTTGTTGAAAATCAGTTAATTTTACATGAGTACATTTATTTATTGGCTCTCCATTATTAGTCTACATATCTGTTTTTATGCCAGTACCATACAGTTTTGAGTAGTAAAGCTTTGCAGTTGATTTTGAAATCATCCTCTAGCTTTGCTTCTTTTGCACTAGATTGTTTTTCTCTTTCTTTTGAGATCCTTACCTTGAGATCTTGCTCTGTAGCCTGGGATGAAGTGCAGGAATGTCATCATAGCTTACAGGAACCTCAAGCTCTTGGGCTCAAGCCATCCTCCTGACTCAGCCTCCCAAGTAGCTTTGACTACAGGCACATACTGTCACACCTGGGTAATTTTTCTACTCTTTGTAGAGATGGGGCCTTGCTCTTGCTCAGGTTGACAGATTGCTTTCAAATGATACATACACACCATTATTCAGAATGACCTGGTAGAATAATTGTACAGATTTCTTTATGTAGAAAATAGCAAGATCATAAAATTATAGAATCTAAGGATTCCTACCCAGTGTAGAAATCCATTTAGTGATATCCTTGGAAGTCAGTAATTCAGATTCTGTTGAAATATTTTAAATGGCAGGGATTTTTAAAAGTACTATATTCTACTAATGATTAAAAATTCCTTATACAGAGTTGAAACATTCCTCCCCGTAACTACACTCCACTGCTTCTACTTATGTTTTGCTAACCTCAAAATTACGTCTGACTACCAGACAGAGCTCCAACAATTTGAGGCTGGCTATAATGTGACCTCCTTCATCCTCATCTCTTGAAGACAACTATGTCCTTAACATCTCCAACACACAGGGTGGTTTTAGAGCTCTCACCTTTCTCTGAACACACTGCAATTTGTACACATTTCCTGCAAGATATAGTCCTCACACTCTAGAAGAGGTTTACCAGTGATGGGAGGATTACTTGCTCTCTACATGTCAATGCATTTATATCATACTGTTGACACACTGATCTTAACAAACCCGAAAGCCATTTTTAATTAATTGCCCAAGGCATTTGCAAAGTTGAACCACACAGAGTAGATGAATGACTACCAAGCTAGTAAATTTGTCTAAAACAGGAAAA
Source organism: Otolemur garnettii (assembly GCF_000181295.1). Taxonomy (NCBI): domain Eukaryota; kingdom Metazoa; phylum Chordata; class Mammalia; order Primates; family Galagidae; genus Otolemur; species Otolemur garnettii. The sequence goes on from NW_003852434.1 coordinate 8,802,511, forward strand.
GAGTTTGTTGAGATTCCTGAGGATCAAGGTTCTCTTGCAGTATTCACGTCTTCCCTTTCCTAAGTTCTCACCTGCCATCTGTTCATCCATTCCAAAACATGGCCAGGGATTCCCAAGAAGCTGCTCAGTCCAGAATTTATGGAATCAATCACTTTTTCCCGTGGAAAACTAGGGATGTGTCCCCTTTCAGGTCTCCTGTTATTTTTCCCATGCTTGGAGATGGCTCTGAAACAAAATGGCTCTACAAACAAATGGTCACTCTGTTCAGCTTCCTATCAGGTCAGTTGCTGGGGCAGAGAAAGGAGAACTAGTTTTACTCTTATCTTCTTATATTTACATGATGGGTGCTTTGCCTTTCCAGAGGGTAGATGATTCTCCTGAATGGAAGAGTTACACAAAAAAATTGCTTCAACTATGAATCTCTCCTGTCTATTGTGTAAATATATTATCTTGTTCAGGACAGGCCCAAAAGTGGGAGGACAGCTCTCTTTTGATCTTTATTATTTTTATGGCTTAGAAGCCAAGTAACTACTCTGCTAGATCTTAATTTTAAAGACTCCTTGATGTTCTTAGAAATTCACTCTTGCTTATTCCTGTGGTCCAATGGTTTCAATCATTTCTACATATTAAAAAAAATGTAAAAAGTCTATGTTCAATTAAAAATGATAAGGAAATTTTCTTTCTATAATTTAGAAGATATCATTTAAAATTTTTCAGTGTAACTCTTAAAAGATCTTTGTCCTAGGTGGCACCTATGGCTATGTGGGTAGGCCACCAGCCCCATATACCAAGGGTGGCAGGTTCAAACCCAGCCCCAGTCAAATTGCAACAAAAAAATAGCCAGGCATGGTGGGTATCTGTAGTTCCAGCTACTCGTGAGGCTGAGGCAAGAGAATCACCTAAGCCCAGGAGTTGGAGGTTGCTGTGAGCAGTGTGATACCATGGCACTCTACTGAGTGTGATAAAGTGAGATTCT
>NW_003852434.1:8803810-8815274 GCF_000181295.1 Otolemur garnettii
ACCTGTACCCAAATAGGATAAACTATAGGCATGATCCCCACAATATCCTTCTCTTCACCCATCCTCCCCTTCCCCTCCCCCTCCCCTTTCCCCATAGTCTAGGGCTCCATTTGGATTGTAGCTTTCCTTAGGAAAATTTTATTTTAACATCCAACAGATTGCTACAATAAAATTGTCTCATTTCTATAAATAAAACAAAAGTAAATTTGTTAAGCTCTAAGAAAATCAATATCTCAAAATGTTGAGATAATTTTTTGTTTCCAATTACCAAGATTAATTATGCATTGTACATATAACTACTATGAATAAGCCAGCATAAATTGGCCAAAAGTTAAATGACATGGAATAATTCTATATGGAAGCATGATAAAAGTTTTCAAACTTTGTAAACCTTCACAAAAGTATAATATGAAAACGTTGATTTCTTTGTAAAATGAGTTTTTTGTTTTAACTTTTTGTTGACAATTTGTTTTCAAGAAAAGTTTGTTAAAAATGTTTTGTTTTTTCATTGTTAGAAAAATAATAAATTCGTTTTTCAAAGATTTAAAAACCAGAGGCACACAAAAATAAGAAAAGTAAAATCCCCTTACTCCCACCTCCCATAATCACTTGTACTCCTTTTTGGAAGAATTTAAAACTGTAACCTTCGGGATGTTAGTATCCTTTATTTTACTGACAGTAGATGTTAATAATTAATCATGGTATTCTATTCCAAAAGTAGTTGTCTGATCAATATGAGGACAGTTCTGGATCCAATCAATATTTATGTATAGATTCCCATTATTTATACATAATATTATGCAAGCTATTTCTTGCTTTTATTTCTTAAGAAATTCAAAACAATTTCCCAAGTCATAAAACAGTTTTTTACAACACTACTTTAAAGGACAGCTTAGTATTCAACTGTATGTGCCTCTTCATTTTAACGAAAAAGTATATTTTCTCCAGTAAGTAGATACTCAGTGTTATAAACAATTCCGTGATGAACATCTTTGGAGCATGTGTACATATGATGTAAAATTTATTTTCATTAAAAGGTTTCTGATATGTATTGCCAAATTTTTGTCATATGGCTTTTATATATATATATTTTTTCCTTCAAATATTAAAAGTTGGTGGGAAATTACTGGATCTTAGATCTTTAGTCCATACAATTTCATCCAATCCTTTTTTAAACTTTCACTCAGGCAGGAAACCGAATAGCTTTGTTTTGCCAACAGTTAAGCCTCTTCTATAATTAAAATTGCAAAAGGTACCCACATTGAAAAGAAAAAAGTATTTAGTGGTGAAAACTTCCTTTCTAGCTAAAGGAATCAAAAATAAGGTTTAAAGAAGAAGCTGGGACATTCCAGTAAAAGAACTTATAAATAGGAACCCTTGGATTCCACACCTGTGTATACTAGTAAATGTTAACCACGTTCATTCAACTTTTTAGAGTAAACGCTAGACAGATTTAGGGAACCATGCTTGAATACAGTGTTTTCATCTTTTGTGTTTAGCCAGTAACCACTGACAGCTTCAATTACCCAGCTACTATTATGCAAATGAAATTGAACCCAGAAGTCCTGCACCTGTGCTTGCCTCTGGATTTAATATTCTTAATGAGTTCTTAAATCCTGTTCTGCAGACATGCCTGTGAGATTGCTCAACTCAGATTACAGTACGGCAGGTGAAAACCTTTTCAAACGGAGACAATACTTTCAAGGAATTCAATCAAGAATAGTACCCATAAGGCTGAGATATTGTCAGATGAGAAGTAAACAGAAGAAAGTGCAATAAAATATTAAAATCGATTTGGTATTGAGATGCTTGGCCCAATGACAATGAAGTAATGAGAATGAAAGGAGGCATCCCTGGGGGAGGTCCTGGTACCCTCCCTCCCCGAGCTGTGTCAGATCTGAGGTGTCTCCTCCCGCTCTGGGCAGTCTCCTTCCTGCTTTCAAAAGTAACGTGTGCAACTGGAACCTTATTTACAAAGCATTATAGGGCATGACTCTAACAAATAACACATACACTTAGGAACATCAGTGGAAACAGATTTCATGTATGTCGTTTTTACAGTTTTTGAAAGGTAAAAATCTATCTTCTACTTTTGTCATAGCCAAAACCCATGTTATAACATTAAATAAAGTATAAAAACATCAGTTTCATATAACAGAAATAGAAACCACTACCACTTACACCAAATTGTAAAATATTCATGTGAACATCGAGATTGTGGTAACCATATAAGAATGAGAATTAAACCATCCTTTTATCATGCCTGGGAAAATGTGCCTAATCTAATGCCATTTGGGCAAAGGTTAGCTTCAAACGTTGTATATGAATGACTGTTTCTGTCAGTTTAATCCCACAGAAATAAAACTAAAATCTTCATCATTCCAGTTCTTAACATACTTCACTTTTACTAGACTATCATGCAAGCTTATAGAGTGATTCTAAGATATTCTTTCATCTGCATATTTGGTGTCACTGCTTTAATGGCAAAAGCTTTCCCTACTTTTTCAATTTACATTGTTCCATTTTTCACTGACCACTAGGAAACCAGTCTGCAGCCCTGTCCACATGCCTAGAACTCCATGGAATGCAGTTTCATGGGTGTCGGCTCTAAGCGCCAGTTGATTTCTTATTTTTTAATCCCTTACTTCTATTTTTCTCACTTTAAATTTATATTTGCTTGCTATAATTGCCTTAAGTCATTTGTGAGATAAGCTGCAGTATAACCAATTTGTAATTTAAAAAGCTAGCATAAAGTTTTGCTAAACGTACATAAATACAGCTATAGTTTTAATTTTAAAAAAATGTGTCCTCCATTCTAAGTGTGAAGCTACACTTTGAATATATAGATAGTTTGGGGAGTTTATTTCTGCCTCCCTGCCTTTGCCTGAATAAAGAGAGATGATCAAGCTCTATCCTGTCACACGCCAGGCTGAGCACAGGACCTTGTGAACTTGGATGCCGTGGGCAGGATCTGGTGAGGCTGATCACAAGGGAGCTACCGCTAGTCATGATGTTAATGATGATACCTGGGAAACGCTCTGACATTGGAAGCACTGAGGTTGAAAGTAAGGGTGGGGACATTAAAGAAAAAAAAAAAGAACCTTAAACAAGAAGTGGATTATTGCAGGGATAAAGGTAAAGTATAAATAACGCCCCCTATTGTGTCAGAGAAGGTTATCACAGAAAGAATGATCATGACCTCTAAGATATTGCTGCCGGATACACCCCACCTAGCTGGTACAGTCAATATTTTGGGGCTCAGAGCAGATAAAACGAGTTCAAGAATGCCCTTCCCAGAACACTGTTTAAGCCAAACCTATTTCTGTGGGTTGTGCTGCATACAGCAGTGAAATGACTTGACCTAGTAAGTACCCAAAACACAGTTTTTAAAGACATGAAGAACAAATAGAAAACTAAATAAATACCTTTAGAAGTCATCTACTTACTTCAAGCTGTCTCCAAATACCTGTTACAGACTTTCCCACTAGTATCAGCCTAGATTGGAGACGAGGGAGGCAGGGAGGATGTGGAAAGCTGTCCTGCTTCTGTCTCTGTCCTGGCCCATCCCAGCATTCACTAACTGCAGTTCTGACAACACACACATCATGAAGTTATGGGCTCAGAACTCAAAATCGGGCTCCAGGTCTATGTCAGCTAGGGGCCTCTTATCCCCCAGTTTTGCTTTTGAAACTTATAATATGCAACATTTATTTATGTGCCCCAGATTGGGGCGGGGGGAGGCAGTTGCCTGATATCTTTGAAATATATTCGGTTGCCGTCAATTAATACGCCGATGTTTTCTAGCCTCGACCTGCTCTTCAGCCTGGCTCCCCCACAGACCACCACCTCCATGCTGCCCTGATGGGGCTGACTTCTTGAACACAAGTCTAAGGTTTTGTTTTGGTCCCTCTGTTACGTTGTATCCCATTGTTTTTAGTCTATTCCAGTTGGTCATCATGTTTTTTGAATTCCAATTCAAAAATGTTAATTATTCTCCAACACTTGAAGTCACTGCAATTGTATCTGCTTAATAAAACTGAGCACTTTCTATACACTAGTATATACGCTAACTGATGAAGATGATGAAATTGATTTTTAATCATCCGCATTTATAAATGTTGACTCCTGTGCAGTCAAGCCTCATGATCTAATCCCCCACCCACATATCCTGTTGCATTCACGTCACTTGCCACATACTTTTATACGTGTACGTCTAAATGTGTGTGCTTCCTCCTGCCTCTGACCGCCTCCCAGGCCTCTTCCCTAAGAAGCAGGCTCATTTCTGCAAGTCCCAGCTCTAATGCCAAGTCAAGCTGTGGGTGACTGGTTCTGAGCAACCTGAGGGCCCATCCTCCCACTCCTCAGGCCCGGTGGAGCCAGCATGGCGCACAGTCCGGCGAGCGTTCCCTGGTCACCACCCAGTGCGTGAGCTCCTTCAAACAATCTTCTCTTCCTAGGATTCTCATCTCCGTACTTGTTTGTAATTCTTCTCATCTGAAGAAGCATCTTAGAACTTTCCTACATCATAAAATTGAGAACTCAAATAAAAGAAATTCACTACCATAGAAAACTTGTGGGCATCTGCACATCTGTGTGCATATTTTCTCTACGTTCTTGTCTCAGTTCAAGTCTGGTCCTCCGATACAGAACTCGAAAGTGGAATCCATCATTTTCTCACACTCCGTTTATGTTAGAGTCAGGATGAGAGGTTGTCGTTGTCCTAAGTCCTTACTGAAGCCTCTGGATCTTTACAGCTATAGCTCCAGCAAGAGCCCTTGTCCTTGGATGGCTTGTGCAGCTGCGCCTGTAGCTCAGGCCCATCCACTCCAGTCTCCCAGTCGTTCCCCCACATCCAGTGAAGACTTTTGCTCTCAACACCACTTCCTGCACACCAATTGCTAACATCACCCTGGATGTCTTCAAAGTCCACACGGATGATCTGAACCTCTCAGCCTCCTTATCCGCAGTGAACCTGACTTCTACTCCACTTTACCAGCCAGCTCTCATGTCCATGTCCTCACCTTCTCATCACCTAAAACTAGTAACTCCCAAACTCTTACACTCTAACAAACATCCTCCTAGTTCTATCACTTACATATGCCCCTGTGCCTGTTCTTAAATCTGAGCAAGACACCCAATTCCTCAATGCTCCTACTTTGTCCCTATCAGAGTCTGATCACAGCTCTACTTGATATCCTCTCATATGCTACTCCATAGCACAGTCCACCAATCATTATCTCATCGTGTCTTCAACTCCCTTGCCTGTCTCTGTAATATACCCTCACTGGTTTAAAAGGAATGGCCTACAGACATATGAAAAATTGCTCATCATCCTTAATCATCAGAGAAATGCAAATCAAAACTACTTTGAGATATTACCTAACTCCAGCAAGATTAGCCCACATCACAAAATACCAAATCCAGAGATATTGGCATAGATGTGGAGAAAAGGGAACACTTTTACATTGCTGGTGGGAACGCAAACTAATACGTTCCTTTTGGAAAGACATTTGGAGAACACTTAGAGATCTAAAAATAGACCTGCCATTCGATCCTACAATTCCTCTACTAGGTATATATCCAGAAGACCAAAAATCACATTATAACAAAGATATTTGCACCAGAATGTTTATTGCAGCCCAATTCATAATTGTAGGTCATGGAAGAAGACCAAATGCCCATCAACCCATGACTGGATCAATAAATCGTGGTATATGTACACCATGGAATATTATGCAGCCTTAAAGAAAGATGCAGACTTTACCTCTTTCATGTTTACATGGATGGAACTGGAACATATTCGTCTTAGCAAAGTATCTCAAGAATGGAAGAAAAAGTATCCAATGTACTAAGCCCTACTATGAAACTAATTTATAGCTTTCATAGGAAAGCTATAACCCGATTATAGCTCAAGAATATGGGGAAAGGGAGGGGAAGGAAGGGAGGAGGATGGGTGGAGGGAGAGCAATTGGTGGGACCACACCTATGGTGCATCTTACAAGGGTACATGTGAAACTTACTAAATGTAGAATATAAATGTCTTAACACAATAACTAAGAAAACGGCATGAAGGCTATGTTAACAAGTTTGATGAAAATATTTCAAATTGTATAAATCAGCACATTGTACTCCATGACTGCATTAATGTACACAGGTATGATTTAAATGAATAAATAAATAAAAGGAATGTCAGTCTTCTACAATTGGGCTGTTGATCCTTGCAGAAGAAAATACATAGTGTGCACCAGTGTGTACCAGTGTGCATCAGTGTGTATCAGCGTGGTGTATATCAGTATATACCAGCATATATCAGTGTACCAGTAAGTATCACTGTGCATCAGTGTGTATCAGTGCACATCAGTATGTATCAGTGTGCATCAGTGTGTATCAGCATGCATCAGTATGTATCAGTGTGCATCAGTGTGTATCAGCATGCATCAGTATATACGTGTATCAGTGTGTACCAGTGTATATCAGTGTGCATCAGTGTGTATCAGCATGCATCAGTATATACCAGCATGTATCAATGTGCACCAGTGTGTACCAGTGTGCACCAGTGTGTAGCAGTGTGTATCAGTGTGTACCATTGTGCACCAGTGTGTACCATTGTGCACCAGTGTGTATCAGTGTGCACCAGTATGTACCAGTGTGCACCAGTGCCACGCTGATCTGTGCAACATCGGCAGCTCACTTCCTACTGTCTAGGAATATGTGTAGGTCTCACTAGTGAACTCTCTTTCCATTCCTCACAGAAGCCATTTCAAAATATCTATATTCATCTCTGCTGGTATCTCTTTTCAATATAAAATAATAACCTTAACAATACACACCACAAATTAAGCCAAAAGAACCCACTCAGTCCTCTGCACTGATCTACAAATGTGCTGCCTTCTGAGGCATGCTTTCTGTCTGCTCTCTGGCTACCGGGGAAAGGGGTTTGGGCTCCCAGGTGAGGGTAATTTCTCTTCCTGTGGCTTCTTTTTGGCTCATACTTCTGCACCTTCTCCTGTGCCAGCTGTATTAATTATATTTTCTTTCATTAGGAGGCTTCTGACCAGCATGTCAACATGCTCAGGCCTTTCTGATCCATCTAAAACAACAGTCTTACTCCAACCTGTGCCACTTAGTTATAAAGAGTGTCCTATTCCTTTCCCACAATCAAATTTAGCAAGGGCTGGTGCACGTGAGCTTATATTTAGACACCACGTTTATTCCTCAACATTTCACTGAACAATCAGATCTCACCAGGGTTACACCCAAATGAGCCACTTCTTGGTAAGTCCAAGGTAACTCCTCTGTCTTCACCTTGTAACCAACATTCCTTACAGACTTTAAGAGGGCATCTATTTTCTTACAGGTCAGGTCAGAAGGTAAAGATGTACTGAGATGTTACTATGTCAAGGCCCTGGACTTGGTGTGGAAGAAAAACTAGTAAAAAAATAAATAAATAAACATGATTGCTGCCTTGTGGATATAATTCATGATGGGTTCCCTGATAATAAGCTAATGGCCCTGAGATGTGTAATTTCTGAATAAGCAGCCTGCATGTATGGAAACAATTTTTTTACACTTTATTCCCAACTTTTAAGCCTGTAACCAGTGTTCCTGACAGACTTTACCAGGGCATTGATTTTCTTACAGGTCACACATGACCAAATCTCCTGTTTCCACATTAGATTGGACATTCTGTAATGCGTATGCCGGGTGCTCTTTATTTTATCTTCTTTCTCATAGAATGGTAAATTATCAGCCATTAACACTGAACCAGCACAGGCTTGATATTAAATTCTTCATTCATCCTCCAACCACATCCCAAAGCCTTATAAACACAAGATGTCTAAAATATTGCTAAAGGAACAGATAACTGGCTACGTGTGTGAGCATAAGAACAGATGATTTACAATTCAGTCCACAATTACACTCCAGAAAAGGAGAGACAGTTTTATTAGGTTCTGTAATTCCATGAGGCATAAGAATCATTTATATAATGTTATCACAGCTTGTTTCCTCAATTCTCTGTGACAGTATATTTTCTTTCAACTCTAAGGAGAACATTAAGTGAAAATAAATTTAAAAATCTGTGCCTTAATTGTTGGCACAAAAACTGAACATAAAGCATTCTGATCCAAAAACAACACAGAAAAGACACAGACTTTTCAAAGACTCACGAGGGCCTTCTGGATGCTGCTAAGGCTCTGCCCGTTTTTCAAGATAAAGATTGTGCCCATAGAGACAAAATGAAATAGAGAGCATAGCAATTAGCACGGAATTAGATCAATTACGACAGGCAGTTTGGACAATACTGATGCTCTTTTCCGTAACAGCATAGAGTGGAGGAACATTTATTTCGAAAATAATATCAAGTTTTACAGTAATTTTATATGCTGATAGCCTCTAATTGCAAGTCCGCTTCTAGATGTTTTCCTCAAGTAGACACTTGCATGTCCTAAGAAATCTTATTCAGTGAAAAAGCACGAGGTTGGGACATAGCACCAACTGATGGCCACGTTTAAAAATGCTTCTTTGGACATTAAAATGAAAACAAACGTTTCTAAAGTAAAGAAATTTAGACCATTTTTCTTTCTGAATAAAGATGCTACAATTTCTGCATGCAGTTTTTGCCACTTGAGCACTACATCAAAAGGCCTTTAAGCAAAGGAGTTTGCGTTACTACCAGTTTGTTCCCTTTTATTAGAATAAACACAGTCCACCCATCTATGTACTTGACAGTGACTCAGTAGTTCTAATTTAGTGGGAAGGGGGCAGGGTAAATTCACACCTAACTGGTAACAATGCACATATTCTGCGGTCAAGGGCACACTTATCACTTTTACTTAAAATGTGCAAAACCAAAACAAGTGTACCCCTGTAATATTCTGAAATTTAAAAAAAGTTCCAAAAGATCACAGTTCTTTGAGGGATATGGTTAATTCACTGATATTTTGGGTTGATGTGACTCATTAAAATTTGGTGACCTTTGTATTAAGTTTTCTCATCAAATTAAATTTAAAAATCAGACAAATTATTCTTTAATACAATAACTTGAAATATTAAATTGCTATCTTTGTACCTATTCCAATAATTTCAGTACATGATTATTAAATATTAAAGTGGCCATGCTTTTATCTGCAATAGATTTTTTTCCCCCAAAAGGTGATAAAAGAATGCTTTTACATAACTAGAATCTATTCAAAGATGTAGGTGAAATCCAGAGAAAGGAGAGAAAAGCAGAGAAACAATTACCAGGGGTACTAAGTTGTGGTTCATCACGGCAATAGGCTATAAGCTTAGGTCTTTGATGTGATATAATAGCAGCATCAAGGGCCTAGTGAGCTTTAAATAGGCATTTTAATTTAGTAATGGCTTGCCAGTCGTCTGTTGGTAATCCACCCAAATCAGCCCATTTTTATGCCAATAATTATCTTCCTATTGATTTGGAAGAATTAAAGACTTTTAAACCTCTGACCTGCCCCCACGGCTGGCCTTCTCTTTTCCCGTCATGCTATTATGAACACTTAACGTTTACTGTTAATCATTGGCTACCTCCTAGTTGACTGATAAAATTGGCCCATGTTATTAAATTCCTGAAAAGATTAATAACATGATCAAAGACCAGAGCCTTTAAAGTGCATTTCTCCAACTTCTAGGTCTAAATCACCATAGGAAATTCACTGCCATTGTCCCAAACCCTCCTCCTCTATAATACGGTCCATTTTTTGAATTGATGTCAGGGTAAATCGTAAGTCACTTCACTGATCACGAGAGGACTTTGTAACACAACATGGAAAGGACATTTTTTAGGGACTTCAGGACTCCAGAATGATTACTGATAGGCTTTCAACAGTAATTCCATGGTAGAAATCCAGTGGAACGTCATTTACCACGACAAAAAGTGTCCAATTATCTCAGCTGTCCCTCTGGGTCCTCCTTTTCCCCTTTGTATTTATTTTTATCTATTTTTTAAATTTCAGATTAACATGAGGGTACAAACAACTGGGATATGCATTTACATTTGGTAGGTGAAGTCCCTGATGAGGTCAAGTCCCACACCCAGCAGATGTGCCACACACCCTTCCATTGTGCCCAATAGGTGGGAGCACGCAAACCCCCGCACTCCTGCCCTCTGCCCGTTCACCTTCATATTTGTACACACATGGATTAAAGTCCCTCCCTTAATATCTTATTGGGATGATTTAACTCTCCTTCAGTCTATATGTATATTTCATTGACCCTAATAAGTGTAAAAACACTCATGATGAGACATTCTTAGAGTATATCAAATTAGCACATTGTACCACATAAATGGACAGCTATGATTTAATTTAAAAAACAAAGAATTTTATTATTCTCATAGTAGTTTGGATGACTAGAAAAAATATTACCTTATAACATTCAGATTAATTTTTTTAAAGCTAAGAGAACTATTCACGTCCCTCCATCCTCATTCATTTGACGCGTGTCCACCAGCAGCCCGCTGCACGGCAGACACTGTCCTGTACTCAGGGACCCTTCTAGAAGCTCGGCTTACTTGGGGATGAAATTATCTGCCAAAGGCATAGCTTCTGGAAGATTTGTCTTCTCCTGAATAATAACCCAGACTCATGAGTACTACACAGATCAAAATGCTGTCTGGGATGAAATATGTCCGAAAAAAAAAGTAAGCTGGTGTTTCAGATATTTAAGTAAAACGTGCTGGAATGGCATAATGTTCTTTATTATTTTAAAGAACGTGGTCTGCAAAACGATTTGGAGGAAGGCTTCATACAGAAAACCAAAAAGACTGATTATCCAAAACTTTGGTGATGTTTGTTTTGACAAGGCACATTTTTTATCACAACTTGTGGCCCACAGCTACAGCCTGACGTGTTTCAAAATTTTTTAGGCCGTAACTGCACTTTACGTGCAAATTCCCAAAGTTAGGCAGAGTAGGTGCAGGAGTTATCAGGCGTTATCAACCTAAGCACAACATCTCTGAGAGTCAAAGAGAAGGTTACGAGTTGTGGTGCTGGGACAACTGACGACCTTGCCTCCAGACCGAGGCACACGTACCCGGTCTCCTCAATATTCCTCCACCTGGGAAGAGATAACTCTTATGTGTTTTTCTTAAAATAAAAATTCAGCAAACTTAAAACTCAAACTCAGTTTAGATATAATTACAAATATTCTTGATATGCTATTTATTTCATGCTTTCAGCTAAATTACTTTAAAAATATGTTATTATATAATTTCTTTTAATGATTATCATTAATCATGTATATGGAAAGAGAGAAAGAGACAGAAATTATAAAAGTACCAAGTAAGGAACCTTGTGTAATTGAAGTTGCAGTAGAGAGAAATACAAAACATTGTTTTTCTCAATATTATTAATCATCTAATATATATTATTGAACTTTCATTTTGACATCCAGAGATGGCTTTTCCACAAAAGCTCTAATGTAATTTCTCTGTGCCTGGATAAGGCCC
>NW_003852434.1:8815294-8823008 GCF_000181295.1 Otolemur garnettii
TGTAAAATGTGTAACTGCTATCACTATGAAGCTAAAATAAGTGGAATCAACATTTTACTATTTTCTTCCTGTAAGGTTGTACTTAATACTCATTTTAGTCTGAATTCACACAAAGGAAAGTATTGAAAGTTGCAGTCAAACTAGTTGATTTGATCTGTCTCCGTTTCGGAAAACGCTGAAGGAAGACAACTTTCTTTTGAAAATCTTATAAAAGTAGATTAATAATGTCCAAAACTCAAGAATTGTTAAAAGAGAATTTCCAGGTCTCTAGGAATCTCTCCACATTTCAAATGAAATCCGAGCCTTCCTCTGGTGATTTCTACAACTATCCTAAGAGAAATTAAGGTCAAAGCGTTCCTGAGCTAAGGTAATTTTAAAGGGAAGAAGAACTGCATCTTGTGCTTGGTTCGGCTACAGTGTTGGACATATCATTAAAAGATGTACAGACTCTCTTTAGATCACGGGATGGGCCTTGGTCAGTAGTTTTATAAATGCCACCATGTGGTTTGTTTAAAGATTCTGGTCTTTAATAGCATTTAAGGCAAGAAGCACGCCCTAGGTCCTTCATTATTGCATCCATGGCCCCCACAGTTATTATTAGTAACTGGTGACAAAAATTTAATATTAAAGTGGCAGGAATACTCATTTCAGTTCTAAAGCAAGAAAAACTGATTTTGGATATTCAGTATGTGATAGTTATGTTAAACTCACATTTTGTTTCCTAATAGGTCAGCCAAACTAAGTAATTATTTTCTATAATCCAGTCAAGTTCATTTACAAATCAGCACTTAATGCAATTTAATTACACTCAAAAAAGTTGACAGATGCTACGTACATCTCCCATTTCCTGTCAACAGTAACTATCAACAACATCCGCCTGATGCTCCCTGCACGTCCCCATCCTCATCTTGTTATGTATACTACAGGGACAAAGTCCATCTTTGTCACTGTTCCGTGAGGCAGGTAGGCACTTTTAATACAAACCCCCGTAGGTTACCCAAGTTCATGTACAGGTAAGCGGCCGGGCTTAGACCAGACTGTACAGCTGAAGCACCTGTGCCCTTAATCACGTCATGCTGCTTCTCCAACACAGAGGACATTACAAATTAGAAAGAGGACTAATAAAAAATAAGTTTCCTCTCAGTAAAGTACCGAATTCATCCTCAACAGATAGCATAAAAGAAGCCACATGATAAGAAGTCATCGGTTATCCATCAGGAGGAAGTACTGAGTGCCCGTTTTTCCAAGGCAGCGCCAAACAGGTGAGGAGCACAGAGCCAGTGACTCAGACGCTGCTTTCACATCTAACATCGCAGGTAGTGGGGCAGGGACAGACCCTGGGAATGCTGTCCACTGTGCACGTCTTGAGTGATACAGCTTTATAAGCAGAGGTTTATTACCAAATCATATACACTCTCCTGAATAACCTTCCTGCTCAGAAAGGGCATGCATTAATGCTATTTAACGATCCCAAGGATTCCTTTTTTCTTTTTCGTTAGGGTGATAGATCTCTCCAAAATATCTTCTTGGTAACAGCATTAAGCCAAAAAGAACTGAATACACACACGTGGGCATGCACACCAACTGCATTTCATCTAGGCATTTATAACAAATACTCTGTATTTTCAAATCCGATGTCTATCAAGAAATATCTTATAATGAAGTGTTAGCATGCATTTCTCAGTGGAAAATAAACTTTGTAGATAATAAATTATATGTTAATCTGTCCTATATGTTAAACAAGACAAATTTAAATTTATAATTATTATTTTCTGAATTCTTTTCTGTCATATGACTGAGATAACGTTTTCATTGAAATTTTTAGGAGAAAAGTATAGATTCACATGAAGTTATGAGAAATAATCTAGTGAGATCCCACATGCCCTTTACCCAGTTTTACCCATTGTAGTATTGGGTCTAAAATAACATATCACAACCAGAATATTAGCAGTGATGCAATCAACTAATATGATTGCATTTTCCCATTTTACCTGTACACATTCATGTGCACACCTCGTTCCATGCAATTGTATCACAAGTGTGGTTCGTGTACACACTGCCTCATCAAGACACCTCATTCCATGCAATTGTATCACAAGTGTGGGTTCCTGTACGCACTGCCTCATCAAGACACCTCGTTCCATGCAATTGTATCACAAGCGTGGTTCCTGTACGCACTGCCTCATCAAGACACCTCGTTCCATGCAATTGTATCACAAGCGTGGGTTCCTGTACGCACTGCCTCATCAAGACACTTCATTCCATGAAATTGTATCACAAGCTTGGGTTCCTGTACCCACTGCCTCATCAAGACACCTCATTCCAGGCAATTATATCACAAGTGTGGTTCCTGTACGCACTGCCTCATCAAGACACTTCGTTCCATGAAATTGTATCACAAGCTTGGGTTCCTGTAGGCACTGCCTCATCAAGACACCTCATTCCAGGCAATTATATCACAAGTGTGGTTCCTGTACACACTGCCTCATCAAGACACCTCGTTCCATGCAATTGTATCACAAGTGTGGGTTCCTGTAGGCACTGCCTGGTCAAGACACCTCATTCCATGCAATTTTATCACAAGCGTGGGTTCCTGTACACACTGCCTCATCAAGACACGAGACTTCCACGGTCACAAGACTTCTTCCTGCTGGCCCTGTGTGATTACATTTACCTCTCTCATATTCCTTCTCTTTCCCTAAGCTCTTTCATTTACATGTTTTCCATTTATAAAATTTGTCATTTCAAAAATACTCTAAAAATGGAATCAATAAATGCAATGTTTAATGATTGGCTTCTTTTTTCTTTTTTTTTGCTCAGAAAAATTCCCGGGAGATTCATCCAACTTGTGAGTCAATGGGTCCTTTCTTTTTAATGCTGGAAAGTATTCCATGCAATAGATGTACCACAGTCTATTCAACCGTCCATCTAAGTACATCTAGGCTAATTCCAGGTTTGACTATTTCACGTAAAGCTGTAATTAACATTAGGGTCCAGTTGTTCTTATGAACATGTTTTCATTTCTCTGGGATACATGCCCCGAAGTGTGATTCCTGGACTGTACAGTATAGTTTCATGTTAGTATTGAGTACATTGGATGCTTAGTTGGAGATATCACCTAACCCCAGAGAGAACAGCCCACATCACAAAGTCTTCATGAAAGCCCAGGTGATCCCTGAGAAAGGACCCACACTCTATCTTTCTCCACTAGTTGAATCTCAGGTTAGAAGCAGCAGAAACTCAAATTTAATTAGGTTTTGAGGTCCCAGATCAGAAAAGACTTAGAGCTTACCTCCACGGCAGGACCCAGGACACATGGCGGAAATACCTACAAAACTTCCCTAAGGAGGCTAGCCTGAGGCTGGCTTATGGACTTTGCCGAGGCCCAGCTGGCATTACGGTGACAGAATAAATCTTCAGACACCCATGGAGGGTTTGGCAGAACTGTGAGCGGAGGAGTCTGACTACCAAGGACCAAGCCTGCTGATTCACAGGGTGCCAGCATGGCCAGCCAGCACCACGGGGGACCCCCAGCCCCACGCTTTAACACTGCATAAGACCCTTGGCACAGACTCGGTACTGAGCAAGAATAGCTGGAGTTTGAGAGAGTTTAGAGATTAAATTATTATAGAACAACGTAGGCCTGTTTTCTTGCATAACTGAGTGGAGCTTCATACCTGTTTCCCACATTTCTTTTCTCGGCACATTGAAAATTGTAGCGAATGCGTGTCTTTCACTCAATAGACAGCCACGATCACAAGGTGAGGGCTGATAATTTCTTACTTTCAGGGGCCACTGAGTGACAAAGTGACAGAACTTTGTGAGGTTCTGACTGGCAAAAATAATTTCTCCAGGGACTCTACAAGTGGGTTTTCCCTAGCGTTGGGGACATTTGAGATCTATACAATATAATCTCCATCATATATACAAAAGCACCATGAGTACACACCATCCTTATCTATTGTGTACAGGAATTAAACAGCCCACCCAGACCCAACACTGAGTGATTCCCAAGTTCCTAGTGAACTTTCTCCCTCCATGATTTTAGGTTTATTCTGGAAGGCAGCTCTCTGGACTCCAAAATGGGCAGAATGACAGGCTGCCCCAGAACCATAGGGGCGTGGTTGAGAACACTTGAAATTGAGCGCTACAGACTTCTAGAGCAGAGGGACAACTCCCCAAGTTTAACCTTTCCTGACTAAACCCTGGAGACAATGCCCTGACCCCAGATGTTTCCACGATGAACTTGGTTATTAACGAAGTGGAAGAGAGAGGAAGACGTTTAAACCACAGGATACAGTGCGGTTAAACACAGATGCCCAACTGGCTGGCATAAATTAAATGTAGACTTTAAACATATTTAAATATGTGAAATTATTTAATTTTTAGTATTAAACACCTTATAAAAAGTAACAGCATGGCACTCTGCATTTTAATAGCTTATAGCATGCTAAAAATATATTGTTAAATCTCCAAAGGTATTTTAGAATAAACTTCAGTAGAGAAGGTAGAATTAAATGTATCTATTGAAGGCTTCACACAGAAAATAGAGGAAACAAAGTTTTAAAATATATTTGCTTTTAGTGAAGTGGGCCCAAGGTTAAAGTAAATCCAGAGTCCTTTGTTACCTCACGTGTGAAGGCGGCGTGTAGTGGAGAATGTATTGTCTGTCCCATACACTCATCCTGGTCTTCCTTACTCCAGCCCTAAATCTTGACCTCTGCATGTGACTACTGGAACTCTATACTGTTCTGAAACATAGTACTAGCAATAGAATGTATTAGATTATAAATAATTTGAAGAACTTTATTCATTAGGAATATAGAATTATTTCTTCTCACAGAAATAACTATTACAGATGTTATTATTAACTAATCAGCAACAGAAAATGGCCTTCTGTTCTGAAGATATAACATTTTGCTTCATTGCAATGCATGAAGAAGCATCTAACTTGCCTGCAAGCCCCATGAATTTATCATAAAGCTGATTCTATGACCATGTTCAGCTCTGGTGCCAAAAATTTCTTCCTAAAACATGAGGTGGGATGTGTAACTCATCTCTTTCAAAGTCCTGTTGGTTCCCCACTGTCCTGCAGCAGAGTCCCACCTTTAGAAGGGCCCCTGCTTGGCTTAATGCTCTTGAAATTCTTAATAAATTTGAACAAGGTATACCACATTTTCATATTACACTTGGTCCCATAAATTGTACAGGGAATCTTCAGCTGCCTCACACAGAATTTGTTCTTTTCTCTTGTTTTTATGCTTCTTTCTACTTTGTCTGAATTAATTACACTGCATGCTGATTAGCCTCTGGTCTCTACTAGATGAGTATAGTAGGTGCCGCTGGGCCCATCCAGATCTCTTCACAAGCCATTCCACCCTTCCAGCTGCTCTGGGTGCTGACGGCTCAGGGCCCCCAACCACGACCTGCCCTGCCCTTCTCCCTGCTCTTCCCCTTTGAGTGTTCCCTCAACAGCACTAATCACCTGAACCCTCGTCCCAGGCTCTGCTTCTAGGTGCCCCTGGGTAAGCCAATCATGAATTAGTTCAGCCCCAGCGTCTTACTAACTCCTGCATCTCCACCACTGCTATAGATTGAATACCTGTGTCCTCTCAGAACTCATGTGGAAATCCTGCTCCCCAAGTGAAGGCATTAAGAGGTAGGGCCGTGGGGAGGTGGCTGGATGGTGAAGACAGAGCTTTCATATATAAGCGAGGTCTTTATAAATGAGGCTACAAAAGAGATCCTCGCCCCTTCCACCACATCAGGTTACAGTGAAAAGACGCTATCCGTGAAGCAAAAAGTGTGTACTCACTGGACACAGAACCTGCCAGGGCCCTGAGCCCGACTTCTCACCCTCCAGAAGGGGAGAAAGAAACTTATGTTGTTTTTAAGCCACCTGGCTTTGGTATTTTGTTATAGCACCCCAAACAGACTAAGACCACCGTCTAGCATAGTTGGTGGCACATTGTGCATGTCCCATAGTGTCTGAATGAAAAGCCCATCTAGGATTATACATTTGAATGGTAAACTTCTTTTAATTTAGTATTGTCCAAGCTGTAACTGTGGAGGGAGTAAATTTTTCTTCATTAATCCTACTTTGCAGATAGGCACATCCTTCTAACTATCTAGTCTATTCTAGATAGCACTTCCTTCTGGACCATCTCTCATTCCTCTCTAAGACTTTTTTAATTTTAATTTTTTTTAAATACCATCTCACTATCTTTCTCAAACTGGAGTACATTGGCTATTGACATAGTTATAGCACACATGGCCTCTAACTCCTGGCCTCAGTGATCTTCCTGCCTCAGCCTCCCAAGTATTTGAGAAAATAATTCACTTAGACTTTCTGTTATTTATTTTGGATTAATCTGAGGGTAAATATGATTAGGTTACATTTTTTGCATTTATAAGGTAATATCTGAGTTGTAGCTGTACAGCCTTCATGGAAAGAAGTGTAGTAATTTTCATTGTCACAAATACAGCTCCAGAATGCCTCATGGACCAAAAACAAAAAGGTGAAATGTTACATTTAGGTACATTGTCATTGAGAATTTAGTAAAGGGAGACTATTTAGTAACCATGTTTTTAAGACAGTAAAAAGCCAAAACTATTAAGTGGCAAAATGACATAAAAATCACTGGTGGAATAAATTATAAGAGAATAAAAAAGATCTTATATATTACAAGGTGCTGATCACTAAATTTGAAAATAATTTTTTTAAGAAAAAATAAGAAGTCTTGGGCACAATAAATGTAAATATGTCACGTAGTTTTGCTGTAAGGAAGAACAAATAAATGCAATGATAAAAAGAACAAAATATGGACTCAAGACATAGGTTTATAAAATGAGAGAAATTATGGCTTACTTTTCTGCTGATATGAATGGCCCAATAATGAGAGAAAAGTCCATGGTGAAAGCAGAGAGGATATCTGGGCAATGGTCTCGAGTTGGCCAAAGGGGATAAGATCAACCTCTACCAGCTGAGATCACCCTTAAATTGACAGGCAGTTCATTGACAAAACAGGATGATAGTCGATGTATAAAGAATTATGTGAACGGGCTCATCACCTGTATAGCTCAGGAGGCTAGAGCGCCAGCCACATACACCAGAGCTGACAGGTTTGAATTCAGTCCATGCCCGCCAAACAACAATGACAGACACCTACAACCAAAAGATAGCCTGGCACTATGGTAGGCACCTGTAGTCCCAGCTACTTGGGAGGCTGAGGCAGGAGAATCACTTAAGCCTAAGAGTTTGAGGTTGCTGTGAGCTGTGATGCCACAGCACTCTACCCATGGTGACAGCTTGAGACTGTCTCAAAAAAAAACAATTATGTGAATGGATAGTTTCAGGGTAGTAGCTTTCATGATTTCTATTCTGATTACTTCAATTTTCTCAGTAAGATTGGAAGAAAGGCTTAGAGTAAGGATAATGGAGTAGAGTCCACCATAGAGAGGAGAAGACAGACAGAAGTCATCTCAGAGAGTGGGAGGGCAGATGGACCAGGTCAGTGGAACAGGATTACCTGGTAGCACCAAAAAAAGACACCTGGGTTACTGATCGTAAATTTAGGATGCGCTTTTTCTGGATATCTTTAGCTACATGGGTGAAGGCTTATAGTAAGCTGACAGTTATGTTTCACCTTTCAAGACTAGGATTTTACCAGATGAACGTGAAAGGGGTGAGGGAGAGAAGAGTTGAGTACAGAAT
>NW_003852434.1:8823130-8837849 GCF_000181295.1 Otolemur garnettii
GTGAAGTAAGTGGGCTGAAGAGATAAGCTGTAGTTAGAAAGTGGTCTCCTTGAGGTTGAAATGATGGATGGGTTGACGTTTCCATCAACATAAAGGCAGGGTTGTACATTAGGAGTGAGGGACTCAGGGTGATTGGAAGGTGACAGAATTGGAAGAGAAGATGCCAAAGAATTAATGGACTAGCATACTGAGCACCTAGAGACGTTGTATTGGGGTTAATATAAATCACAGCCTTGGTCTGCAGTGCCTGACGATGAAAGGCATCCAGCTAGTGTCTGCTGAGTGAGCAAGTAAGAAAACATACGATAGAAGAAAGAACAGGGGAAGTGTCCCTATTGTCCACTTGACATCAACCTTAGTGTCCCCTGCCTAGCTTCCTACACTTTCTCTCTCTCTCCCTGTGTGTGTGTATACAGGCAGCTGTGTTGGGTACCCTGGTCTTCTAGTAAGTTTATTTTAGGTGGGGTGATTACAGTTGAAAATAATAGGAGAATCTGAAAATAACAATTTAATAGCAAGATAAAGGCATTACCAGGCTAATATAACCCAATTATTATTGCAAATTTCTTTCATATTTTATTACATTGGAGAGAAAACAAAGCAAAACAAAATGTTTTTATGGGACCATCTATCCACAGACTTAGTTGTAATCAGAAAAAAAGAAAAACAAATCTCTTTCTACCACACTATACTTAAACAGAACTATTTTGTAGAGTAGTATTATTTCATAGCCACCCTCCAGGAAGAAGTAGATTGCAGGGTAGTCAATTTGTTTATTAAAGTTTACAACACACAAGTGAGGAAATTTCAGAAAATAGGTGAATCAATTGGAAAAAAATTAAATTCATATTGCTCCCCTTTGAGAAATAACATCTTTTCAGTGTAATCTAAATGTATGATATCCCCCCCCCAAGGTACAGTAGACATGACACATTTAAGGTGGAAACAATATCATTTAGTGGTGGATTAGATTACAATTAAAATTGAATCTTCCAAAAGAAGACATGTGAAATGTCCAAGAGACATTAAGCCATAAAGAAATGACCCTCCACGAGACAGTGTAAGCGGATGTGAGAAACAAAGTCAGTGTCTCTTAGAGCTGTAAATAATGAAACAATCTGAAATTGGGCTAAGTTAAAGATGAATTCCTTTTAACTTAAATTCACTTCTCAATTAAAACTCAAATAACCCTGGAAACTATCATGTTTTATTATCTAAAAATTTAAAATACTCTTAGATATACTCTGGTTCATAGAAATTGGTTTAATTCCTATGGACTGTGCATTACCAGATTTTTTTATTTATGTTACAGTCTATTGAATCTTGATAAACTGAACTAACCCTACAACTATGGGAACTGATGTTAAAATATACCTATCAGCCATTGGTTTGGCGCCCATAGCACCTGAGGCTGGCGGGTTTAAACCTGGCCCAGGCTAGCTAAACAACGATAACTTTTTGCAACAAAAAATAGCCGGGCATTGTGGGGGGAGCCTGTAGTCCTAGCTGTGAGCTGTGATGCCACGGCACTCTACCCAGGGTGATACAGTGAGAATCTGTCTCAAAAAAAAAAAAAAATATATATATATATACACACACACACACACACACACACAGAGACCTATCAGCCATAACTCAGTCTGGAGATCTATGAATAGAAGTGTTTTACATTTAAAGTTGGAAGAAATTCACATGTCATTCTAATCGCTTACATCTAAATGTCATCTCCCACATTAATGCCAGAAAAAAAAATTAGGCACATTCAAATCAATCTACTAGCAAAAATTACAAGCAGACATTTTTTAAACTTTGTAATAATAATATTATTAATCATGATTATTATTATTATAGACCAGCATGCTAAGTTGCCCAGGCTGAGGCACAGTAGCTGCTAATAGGTGTGATCGTGGTGCCCTGCAGCCTTGCCCTCCCGGGCTCAAGACATCTTCCCACCTCAGCCCCCGAGCAGATGGGAGTATGTGGGCCCCCAGCACTGCACACAGGTAAACAGATTCATAGCATTTCCTTTAGGGAAATTAAAAAAAAAATTCTTCTTCATATGGAATATAAATTAAGTGCTTATTAGATGAAGTCTCTTCTGAGATTTCACATTAAGGAGGGGCCGTTTTCAGTTCACATATGCTCATGTTCTGGTGGGAACCTTCCTAGAATTGTTTGGTGTCTTAGCTGAAGAAAGAGGTGGTTGAATCTATCTGGTTGTTACTCTTAACAGTATTCACGTTTTTATAAGATGACTTCTATAAAACTTTTACTCAGTGAGCCATTTTTTCAGTTATCACTTTTAAGAACTTTACTGTGCCATTCCGAGTCTCTGTCAAAGTGCATGTGAGAGAAGGTGGTGAATGCACCGCACCACGGTCCTGTAATCACAGGACACCACTATCCATCAAATTAGTGGAGAAATGAAGAGTCCTTTAACATGCAACAAACTCAGGAAAGAACTAGATTAAATTTTGGTCACTACAAACATAATTGAATACAAATATAATTTAGTGCATACTTTGACATTCCTTAAGGAGTATCAAAGAAATCATTACCTAATCTCTTAATGCCCTAGAAAAAATTGTGGAAAAGGTAAAGTGCATTTTCCTCCCCATTGTGTGTGTGTGTCCCTTCTTCATCTTATTCTTCACTCCTATTCTTTTTAGGCCTTGGCAACCACACATCATCCTCTTCTCAGCCCTGTGCTCTTAACCTCACAAAAAAGCCACACAGACATCAGTTCTACAATGCTTCTTATCTCCCATTTCCACAAACGCCTCAAAATCCTAGAACTGAGGATTTAGTGAACTAAAACTAAAAGAGTTTAGTGTGGGCATAGGTCTTAAAAAAGAAAGCTTCATGTTATTCTCCCAAGGAAAGTTTTTTTAAAATTCATTCCATTCTTCCAAAGAAAAAAATTATAATGGTGTGGATTTAAGCAACATTTAAGTAAAAATTAGAAGTAGGTAAGAACAAAAAAGTAGAATATGAAATTGAAGGAAAACATCAAGGTCTCTAATCATTAGGGAAATGCAAATCAAGACCAGAGTGAGATGTCACCTGACTCCAATAAGAGTGGCTCTTATTAAAAGGCCCGCAAACAATGGATGCTGGCACGGGGGCAGAGAACAAGGAACCCTGACACACAGTCAGCGGCCCTGCAAACTAGTGCAACCTCTAGGAAAAAGAACTTAAAGCAGACCTATTACATGATCCAGCAATCCCATTCCTGGGTATACACCCAAAGGAAAAAAGGTTATTTTACGAAAAGGACACCTGTACGCAAATGTTTTTAGCAGCACAAGTCACAACTGCAAAGACATGGACACAGCCCAAGTGCCCACTAACACATGGGTGTGTTAGTAACAGGTGGACATGCGTACCAAGGAGGACTACCCGGCCCTAAGGAGAAATCATGATCTGATCTCTTTTGTGCCAACCTGGATGGAACTGGAAACCATTCTTCTAAGTGAAGCACCACAGGACTGGAGAAACTAACACACATGCTCAATGTCTGTTAACACTGACGTGCATGCGTAGAAATAAATCTCAAGACAGATCAAGCAGGAAGGAGGCGGGAGGAGAGGATGGGTGAATTCGCACCTATTGGGTGTGATACACGCTGTCTGGGTGAGGGGTATACTTACAACCCTGACTCAATTTCTGCCAAAAAACAAACGGTGTAAACAAAACATATGTACCCCCTAATATTCTGAAATAAAAACATAAAAAAAAATTAAAAGTAAAATTAAAGTAACAGTCCCAGACAGGAAAGCCTCTTCCCCCACGGCCAGCTGCTTGATGTGCATTTAAGGATTTTTCTGGATAATTTTCAGTTTTTCATGGAGCCAGAACAGCCCCACACTGGCATGCTTCCCTCACACTTGCCAGCCTCCCTCCACCACAAAGTTAATAACCGTTCATTCGTCTCACCTCAGAAAATTGGTTGCTTCCTCAGGGAAGCCTTTTTTAACCTCCCAAACCAGTCAACCTCCTCCCCATAATAAGCAAAGGAAATACCGCATAGCACCAGGCACAATCTGAGTTACACGTCCCCTGCATGATTACGTAACTAACATCTTTCTTCACCACCATCCTGTAAAACTCAGAGAGGCATGAATAATTTGTTTGCTCACCAATCAATCCCTGGTCCCAGGTATTGTATCTGGCACAGAGTAGATGCTTAATAAATTAACTGTTGAATAAATGAATGGTTCTTATGCATAATAGGAAATGCCACTCATCAACTACCTGAAGCCTGAACTTGAACTTTCAACATCCTTTTCAACACAATGAAACCAATATCAACTACTTTATGGTAAGGACAGAGGTGAAAAAGTTAGCCTTTGCCCCAAGCAGCTTGTGGCCTGAAAGTGATAGAAGATACAGTTTTTAAAAAAGACTGCGATAACTAAAACTTGACTGTTTACTATCTTTCAGCCATTATTCTAAGAGATACATACTTCTGACCCTCACAATAAGTCTATGTGGCAGGTCCCATCATTGACTTGTACGGGGACCTCATTGCAAGAAGGGTCCCAGGGCTCCCTTTTGATATTAAAAAAAAAACCCAAAAAACCAAAAACACAGGGTCACACAGGTAGCAAATGGATCCTAACCCCAAGAGACTTGTGTGGAGAGCCATTAGTCTTCCCATCAACACGACATTGCCTCTCCTGAGAATAAGAACATACTACAGCCACGTGAGAAGTTCTGTGAAAAATCCAGTGGCTGGCAAACTGGTGAAGGCAAAATAATATTTCATGTCATGAGGCTTTGAACGATGGCACAGAGATGCTCATAGAGAAAAATACAGAAGGAGGATAATCCAGGCAAACTGCAGAAAACAGACTTCCGAGTCTTGAATGTGCGTTTATATTTAGGAACCCACCAGCAGATCAGAGGGAGTGCTAAAAATCAGCTAAAAGATTAACTTGAGGCCAGGGCATTTCACAAGGTCTCTGACACTCTGTGTTTTAGGCAGAATACAAGGATCTCGCCGGCATTTCCACAACAACTTCCACCAGCGTCTTGAAATTCCACCTCAACCATCAGCTCCTCGGGAAAGCCTTTTTCTAAGCTCACCAACTAGCTCAGGTTCTGTTGTTTTTCAATTATTTATTCATTTTTATCCCCCCCCCCCGAGTTTTTTTTCTAACACTTACCAAAGCTTCTAATTGTTTCACGGGTGAACCAGGGACGTGAGATCACCAAGAGTTTGGCTGCACATAAAACTGGGAGTCGCCAGTAGAGGAAGCCACAGGCACAAATGAGAAAGACCAAGAAAACATCAAACAGAACACAAAGCAGCAGATGTGAGACGCCATCGAGGACCATCGTAGGAAGGGCAGGCAGGAGCAGGTCCACGAGAAATAGTCCAGGAAAGATAGCTCCATGGGCGCAGAAAGAGAGCTCTGGGGGGAGGAGTGACGGGGTACCCAGGAGCTGAGATAACATCTCGGAGCTGCTGCCCTCAAGGGACACACACCATACAGAGGTGTGGTAAGCAAACATCAAAACAGCAGCAGCCTGGCTGATCCCCAAAGAACTCTTATTCACCTCTTTCATGTCTCTGTTTCTATGTAGAAATGAGAAGAGGACCAGCTGAGTAAGGAAAATCTGCAACTGAAACTCACTGGGTAAGTCGGTGCATGGTACATCACCTAAGCCGACAGGCTTAAAATTGAGTTGCCTTTCATGGCATTAATGTAAACTATTCGATGGGCAAAGTGGCCCTGCCTACAGCTTTGGTTTTCAATCTGAGATAAAAACCATTGAGGCTGGTGATTTTTATCTTACGTTATCGAAGTAAAAAGCAATAATACAGATCACCTGAGAAGCAGATATCTACAAACCCTCAAAACAAGTTTCAAATGCTGATAAAATTAGGCACTGACCCCCCACCTCCATGGTTGAATAGAACTGTGATTTGCCAACCCTGCAGGATGTCATGATATATGAAAGGTGGGAGAGTGATTATATCCCAACATTTTATAAAGATAATCACTCTTGATTATGAATATTAATAATGGAATACCCAAACCATGAAAGAAATTCAAATTCTTTACCAGTAGGTACAATATTATGCAGCTGGGAAGAATTAAGCAGAACTAAGATCCTGTGGTATATAACCTTAGTTAGCAAAGTAATTAGAATAATTAAAACTCATCTTGAAGAATAAAAAATTCCAAATTATTACACTTTAGATGCTTTGTTTCTCTTTTGTGTTACATTTAAAAAGGCAATAAATGTTACATAAAAATGGTAACATCTTTAAACATTGTAGAAATTTTCTGCATTTAAAATCTTCAAATTCAAATTGTTCAGAAAATTTAGAACCTTATCCAAAGTAACATGAATAAAATCTCAGTTTTTAATAAATCCATTGCAATTATATATGTAATATATAAATTATATAAATATAAAAATTTCAAATGCTTACATATGCAAACTTACATATTAAAATTAATAAAATTTATTTTAATTACAAAAGCCCCTACTGAGCCCACCATGAATCACAATATGCCAATTCCCCTTTTAGTACTTTGGTTCCCAAATATTTCAAATAATTAAAAACTCAATAAACAATAACATAAATACAAATGACCCAGAGCAGCAATAAGAGAAAGTGTGGTTTTGAGAGCTCAAGTTGTCTCCCAGGTCCTCAGAACCGAGGATCACCCATGCACAGACCTGTACTCATGTGATCGCACATTCCGCAAGCTAGTAAGTGCTTCACTAAATCCCCCAGTTTCAGTGACATAATCAGAACATTTTTAGTGTAGATTGCTGTCATTTTAGCAGTTAATTATTCACATTTTGTTTAAGTGAATAATACCCCCTTCCATTTGGTTATTCCAGTATTTGGGGGAACTCTGAGGATCCAGGAAATCTAAAGTACCACACTGAACACATGGGCAGCTGATGAGGGGTTAAAAAGAGATTTTTTAAAAAAGAAATAAAATAACTTCCTGTGGTTAACGTTTCAGAACTTAGTCCAGAACAGTCTGTACCAATATTGTGGGTTTGTTGGCATCTTATTTACGAGCATTGGAAGCAGACTTGCCTGGGTGTGTTGCTCTGAGCAGGGTGCACGTGTGAGGCAGATGGAACTTGTATGTCTATCAGATGCCATTAAAGACTTATGGATATACTGCCAAATACCACAAATATTAAACCATCCCAGAATAAATTTACTATTGTTTTGACAGCAGTTTCAATAAAATAGTAGGTTATTCCAACAAATGAGAAGATTGAGTATTAAACTAGCAGAATTATTGCAATTTAAAATCTGATAGTTCGGTACACCCTACTCTTATTAACACAGTATGACCTACACAGACTTAAACATAAGCAATTTATTTGAATAAAATTTATCAGGCTCCTGCATGTTAAAAATTAGGAAACAACTTTTTAAATGTGCTCTCCCAAGAAGAAATTAATAAGTCAGAAGAGAACAGAGCCAGGGACTGGACCCCGAGTGAAGCTACCTCCTGCCCTGGAGAGGCCCCTGAGGGCAAAGCCCGTTAGGATGTCACTCTTTTCTGATTTCCCACTGTCTTTCGGGAGTTTTTCCTCGAGGATATTGAGTGCTTCAGAGAGACTACTTGGCATAGCAGGATTAAATGACCAATTGATTGATCAAGCAGACGTCACTGGTGATGCTGGCGAGTTTTGCTTGAGACGGGGCAGTTCAGTGCAGACTGAAGTGGGCTGAGGACAAACCAGAACTGCACCCAAGAGTCCCTTCCAATCCCAGAGATCATTTGGACTTCTTTTTTAAAAACAAAAATGTGCAAGTGTTCCATTCAAACCAAACAAAAAAAACAACAACAACAAAAAAAGGAGGTCCATAAAATAAATAGGATTCTGAATTCCTAAACACAGCCTAGCTCTAAATGGCTATTTTCTATAAATACAATATGAGATTTAAGTGGCAAGGTTTAGTGAAAAGGTATGAAAGACATTTCACCACCACATTCTAGAATGGGTATTTTAGTCAGAAAATGTTTTTGATGGTTAGTATTGAACTTAGGAAAAGAAAAACTGTCAAGAGGACCTAGACCTGAAATGGCAGAAGTCCTCCATGTGCCTGATCTCCACGGGTGCCACTCACCCAAAATCAACAAAAACTTAAGGTACTGCAAAAACGCTGCCTTTTCCCTCTTATCAGAGATTTTTCTACTTACATGATATAGAAAAAAAAATCTGAGTATACGCTGTTAACCACAGGCACACCTAAATCAAAATAGAAAAAGGTAAGAAAGAAAGAGATGAAAAAAGTCCATGTGGCAAAGGCTAGTGGTGCATATAACAATGTAGAAATATTAAGGTCAAGGTTAGGTCATCACATGACAAAAACATTACCTACCAATGTAGCAGAAAGCAAATTCAATTTGAAGCATGTTGTATCATTGTTATATTACATTAGAAGAAAATAATGGGCCTGGTAAAATACAAAGGTAAGGTGGCACCACTAAAACTTACGTGATAGAAAAATTCATTGACTTTGAACGTTGTCCATAATATATTGTCAGACTAAAAAACAAGTTGTAAGATGGAATGTATGGTATGATTCAAATTTTAAATATTATAAGATATGTATTTTTTTTTTTTTACAGTTTTGGCCAGGACTGGGTTTGAACCTGCCACCTCTGGTAGCCACCCTCTTCCTTGAGCCGTGGGCACTGCCTATGATGTGGATTCAGATACATAAGGAAAAAGCGAAAGGTAAGAAATAGGTGAAAATACTAGAAACACTGGCAGAATTATAAGCAAATTTTATCATATTTTTTTGTTTCCTATAATTGAGATATATCACTCTTATAAAAAGTTATCTTTAGAATAGTGAAGACTGATTTTACCTTACTTGATAACCTGTTTCTTAACTTAAAATAAAATAAAAATACACTAATTTTTAGGTGTCTCATTTCTCAAAACCAAGCAAGGAAATCTACATTATTGAGTTACTTGATAATTTCCAAAAATTGAATTAACACTTTGAAGAACTTCCAACAAAAAGAAAACCTGAAATAAACTGTAAAATTACTTACATAGAAAATAAAACTTTTTTTCTAAATGAAGAGAAAATGCATAACTGTAATTTCTACCCACATCAAAACTTGCACAATAACCAAGAATTGGCCGCTGAAAGTGTCTGTAATGTTTCTTTATAAGATTTCCTAAAATGTTATTTTAAATAAATAGGTAAAATGTGTTCTTGCTACACAAGGATTTTTGCTAGGAAGTTAAGCTATATAAGTATATAATATTATTTCAGAAGGGATATAAGAATTTCAGCCAAATTAAATAGATTTTCCTTCTTCCTCTAGCTAACTTTATTAGAAAACAAAAGTTAATGTGAATTTTAGCATTATGGAGGAACACTACATGCATAAAATTTAGCCTGTCTATAAATACCTTAGCAAAATGAAATAAAATTGAGCATATGAATTGTGATTGTTTTCTATAAAACACACGTGGTAAAATGGACACACGTGACTCTTCACACTATAATGGAGAAAGTGTTAGGGTTGGAGTTGGACACTGGAATTGAGACTCTTCACTGCCACAGGTGATTGCTTGGACTTTTCTGAATCTCTGCCACATACATTAACATGTTTATTGACTTACACAAACATTGAGCGTTAGGTTCTAGCCACTAAAACGTAGGGGTAGGATTAAAACAGAGAGAAAGATGGACGCCAGGTCCTGGCCCTCTTAAAAGCTTTATACCAATGTAGTGAAATACAATAATAAATCCATGACTAGCTAAACAAGACGAGTATAAATTGTGGTTTAAAAAGGAGCACATCTGACACAGAGTTAAGGAGCAGAGGGGGCTGAGTTAGCTCAAGTGAACAAGGACGACCACCCAGCCTGATTGACATTTCGGCTGACAGCTGAAGGATGAGGCGGCTCCATGTATGCAGAACACTCTGCAGAGCAATCCAAGCAGGGAAAAGGCAGCTGTAGGTAAAAATGGGAAAGCCTTGGGTGTGAAGAACTGAGCGGGGGCCAGGAGGGCCAGAGGGTCAGAAGCAAGGACGGAGAGCTAGGGGATCACGTAGAGATGAATAATCCAGAAGTAGTAGTTTAGATTTCACTCTGCATATAAAAGGGAATCCAAGCAAAGGGTTTAAGCAAAGAAGTTAGCCGATCAGATAAAGGGATAGCAAAAAGAAAACAGGTAAATAAAAAATAATCATCACCACCTATCATGTGCGGGATGGCACAAGAGCAAAACGTGGGAGAGTTAACAGGCTCTGAGCGTGTCCTGGTTAGGCAGAGCGGGGTTGAGGATAACAGGAAGAGCTGGGGACACATTCTGAAGGTGAAACCAAAAGGACCTGGTGATATGTTGGATGTGAGGGGAGGGATGAAAAGAGGGGTGTACCATCTCTTCTGGGTGAGGACCTGCGTATCAGAAAATGCCGATGCCATCCACTGAGAGAAGGGGGCTCTCCTAGGGCAGGAAATCCCTGAAGAAAATGCCCCAAAGTGCACCTCTCATGAGCAAACCAACTGAGCGCCCAGACTCCTCCAGACCTAACCCCCTGTGCTACTCACCCAGGGCTCTCCAGACCTCTGACCCCTGTCCCAGGCACCACAGGGCCTGCTGAAAATATTTAAACCATCCAATCTGAACCTGCTCACTCCAACTAGATTTGCCTTTCCTGTGGAAACCACAAAAAAAGCCTTTGCCCAAGTTTCCTCCTGTCTCTTGATGATAGTGATGCTCCCTAGGTGGCCCTGTGTGGACTCTCTCCTTTTAGGAGCTGTTAAGTATCAAACTATCTTTTCTTTTCTTTTTTCTTTTTATTAAATGGTAACTATGTACATTAATGCACTTCTGGGGTACAGTGTGGGGTTTTCACATGCAATCTGAAATACTTCCATCAAACTGGTCAACACAGCCTTCATGTCATTTTCTCAGTTATTGTTTTAAAACGTTCACATTCTACTCTTAGGAAGATTCACTTGTACCCCTGTAAGATAAACCTCAGAAGTGATCCCTCCAATCCCCCTCCCTCCACCCATTCCCCTCTCCCTTCTCCCCCCCCCCATATTCTACAGAATAGATAACCAAACTATCTTTTCAATGGCAATTGTCTCCTGATCCGTTTGCCTCTCCTTACCAGAATAATAATTAAACCTGCATTTTAAACAGAGACTGAGATGCACAGAAATGTGTTTTGAAAATTCTAGTATCTTCCTACACTGAGCTGTGTTTCTCTCTGGCACACATGCACAAGCACACACATGCCCACACACATGCCCACACACATACTTCTTGAGTCTCTCTACTTTCTCCTACACAAAAAACTTCTACTTTTGAATGCCTATTAGTCCCATCTATTTCCCCCGGATCTTCCAAAGAATTGGGTTATCATGATGAGCCACCATATTAAACTTTTCACAAACATTCATTCCTATCATTAATTCTTTTTGATATTGCATTGGCAAAGACATTAACCTATGGAATTTGGTGAGAATGAACAGAAAAGTGAAAGTTTCTACACAAATATATGAGCTGTATAATATTTATCCAAACAAAAAATCATTTCTTTAAATAGAGAAACTCATTATTGCTAAAGTACTTTTATCAAATGGAATTCAGAATTCTAAGTCCAATTTACTACTTCTATTTTTCTGAATATTTTAAACTTATAGAAAATAGTATCTAATCATTAAATCTATTTTTAAACCATAAAATTCTTATAATTTTCAAAAAGTCTTGTGCATTAAAACAATTATTACATAAAACAAGGTCCTTCTAAAAACATATTATAATTTTTACTATAGTTAAATTATTTTAATTCACAGATGAATGATATCCACATTAGACAAAATTAAATTCAGTAGGTTAAACAAAGCATTTCATGTTGGAATATTTTTACTTTTGGCAAACACTGTAAAAGCTAAATTAAGATTTTTTGCTAGGAGAATGGCAAGCTACTTGGGCCCTGTTACAATTGATTTGTCTTTCCCAAAATGGAGAGGTAAAAAGACAGATTAACCAAGAAAAACATCCTCTTTAGGGAAATAGTCAAGAAAATAAAATTCATATAATAAAAAGTTATGGGTGAAATTAATTATGTCTTTGAAAAGGCAATATTCTATTAATTTTTTATTCATGTGGTTGTCATTGTGCATCGAACCCCACCTGTGGAAACATTCTGCTGAGTTAGAAGTAGTTGCAATGCCTGACATCTTATACACAAGAGTAACACACTGGATTTCAAATTGTGAGGTTATAAAACAAATGTTTTTGATTTTTTATAGTGATAATTATAACAAAAAATTCAGAAATTTAGATGTAAAGGATGTAAGTTGGAAATTCTCAGAATATACAAATTATACTATTTTTAGAAGAATAAAAATAGGGTGTGGACCAAATGGGTTCAGTGTTTACTCAATACCTGAGATCCATCATAATGTAAGAGCTCTACTGGGTATGAGAGAGTCACAGTGCACAAGACAGAGGAGGTTTCCGTACACGTAGATCTTGTGCTCTGTGTGTGGGATCAAGGCTGACAAAGGAGCAGCAAAAGGGGCTGGTGACTTACACATCAAAGTCAGGAGGCTGGATAAGACAGACAAGTGCAGGGAGCACTATTCACATCCTGAGATTAATTCCAAATTCCCAATTCCGCAGGTTAACAATAGCTTAAAATCACTAAGTTGATTATTTTTCATACTCTTTGGTGATATTGATTTTGTAAATTTTTTAAAAATACTCAACACAATTTAAAAAAATGCTACACTAAAGCACCACCAAGAAATGGGGTAGAGAGAGTTCAAGCTGTATGAAGTGTCCGAGCACACTTGCAAATTTGTATTGAAGAAGACGGGCATCCATCCCTTTCCTCTTTTCTTCCCACTGGCATCTGCAGAGAGCAAAAGAATAATATGGCACAAGATCCTGCAAAG
This sequence comes from Otolemur garnettii, assembly GCF_000181295.1. Taxonomy (NCBI): domain Eukaryota; kingdom Metazoa; phylum Chordata; class Mammalia; order Primates; family Galagidae; genus Otolemur; species Otolemur garnettii. The sequence goes on from NW_003852434.1 coordinate 8,836,067, forward strand.
AAATTGACACTCCTCAGCTTAGTCGAATAGTCAAAATTTGTAGCCTCTGTACTTAAGTAGAATACCATAAATACTATAATTTTAAAGAATGAAAAAATACACCCTGAGGAGCAAAATAATCTTATATACTTGAAGAGTAAGACCCATTCTGCATTTTTAATTCTGCAGCAAATTAAGGAAAGCAATTTCAAAGACTTTAGAAGCGTTCCCATAAGAAATGGAATATATAAAATCCTCCCAGGGAACTTCTCATCGTAAGGAGCCAAGTTATTTTATTGCAAGTTTCTGAGAAGGTTAGAGAAAGGTTTAAATCAGTTTTAATTAGTCTTACTTAATTGTTATGGAATTTTAAATATAATATATAGGCTTGATTCAAACTAAGTTCAAAATAGTGTTTTCCAGAAGTAGAAGAAGTTGTGAACCCAGACATGGTGACTTCAGTACTTCTCTCAGAGAAACTGGCTGGCCCCCAGCACAAAGCCTCCTCCCACTTCAGGGCCTGCCTCCATGCACGCCCAACATTTATCTCACAGATAGTCAGGATGCTGTGTAAAAACCCAAACTCAACGGATGAGGGTCCTAGCCAATGCTGGCCAATGGATTAAATGCAAGTGAGTTTTCTAAATGGACCAATGGATCAATGCTGCCCCCTACAGAAGATACAAGACTCCAAAACCTACTAGAGCAGCCCAGGGAGAGGCACTAATCTGTATGTACATAAGACTCTCATCAGCCAACACTCGGTCAACCTTCAGGTGGGCTGAGCACAGAGACAGGACCTCAGGCCTGGGATCCCTGTCTTCAGAGAAGCACGAAAACCCTTGCCGAGAGAGCAGGCATATTTTTTCTTATTGCACCGTGTCCCTACAAATTAATTGACTCAAAGCCTTTTCCCTAAAAGAAGAATGTCATGTCTATTTCATTTTTGGCCACCAAAACCAAGTCCACCTACAGGTCATAAAAACCTAAAAATTGGGCCTTTTTTCTTTAGCAGCCAAACAGACAACAGACCTCCCCAGATCCTGATTGGGTGAGCAAAGCCTGATGGAAAAACCCTTCTTCTCTGGAATTAGCATGTCAGTAACACACTCCAATAGCACAGACGGCAGCCTGAAGCGGGGAGGTCGCTGACATTTGAAGGCCTTTCCTAGATAACCAGGGAAGGGAGAGGCACTCCCTGTACTTCTGGAGAGTGAAACTTGCCTTTTTTCTCTATTTCCACCAGTGGTTTGCAGACACTAAATGACTAAATATGATGTAAGACCAAGGAAACTTAGAACTCAGTCACTAATACGATGAGGTTGGAATGTAGTGACCAGGTGCAAGTAACAGTAGGACTATAATGGTTCATCATGAGAATTAGAATATTACTATTTAAGGCATTTGCAGAGAGCAAAAAATGCATTATAAAGAGTAAAGGTAAACTGACATGACTAGATACTACACCTGATCTTAGCCAAAAGGCTGGGCTGGGAAGCAAGGTGAGGAATACATTTAAAAGGGCCTTTGCTACATGTTTGGAAAGGCATATATATATATATATATATATTTTTTTTTTTTTTTTGGCCAGGGCTGGGTTTGAACCCACCACCTCTGGCATATGGGGCCAGCGCTCTACCCTTTTGAGCCACAGGCGCTACCTTGGAAAGGCCTATTTTTGATGAATTAAAATATATTGGGATAAAGAATAAAAACAAAAACATTACTCTACATTTGACATATTTGCTTCATCTATCCTTTTTTTCTTTCCCTATTCTCCCTTTTTTTTTTTTTTTTTTTTTTT
>NW_003852434.1:8837869-8845397 GCF_000181295.1 Otolemur garnettii
TTTTTTTTTTTTTTTTTTGCAATTTTTGGCTGGGGCTGGGTTTGAACCCGCCACCTCTGGCATATGGGGCCAGCACCCTACCCTTTGAGCCAAAGGTGCCTCCCTCTTTGCCTTTATTTTCCTCTCTAATACTTTAAAGCAAAACCTTCACATAATGTCATTTTCCCCTTAAACGTCTGTATAGATACAACCAAAAAGACATTTTGTTAGGTAATTACAATCAGCAAACCAATCAAAATTATCAAACTTTCATCGATATTTCATACCATTATATTCAAATTTCCCTACTTATCTCCAAAAGCATCTTTTTACAATTGGTTTATTAAAGTTGACATCATGACAAAGCCTACAAAGTTTCTCTTTTAAATAAGAATGACCCCCTACCCACACACCAACCCACATAGTCATACCAGTGACTTGCTGGAAAAATCGGGCTGCTGGTTCTGAGACTATAGGACATTCTGAATTATTCTGACACTTCCTCTTTTATATTTTTTTCTTTAATCTCCCATATGTAATGAAAACTATAGTTGGGCGAAGGGCTCTATTAGATTCAGGTTTAACTTCTTAGCAAGAAAACTTCACAGATGAACTGCAAAGTAAATACAGCATCAAATCAGGAGACACATAATAAGCAGCTGTCCCCATTTAGTAAGACGAAGCCCAGGTGATGACAGCCTGGTCCTTTCATTATAAAATTATCCATCTCTCTCTTAATAGTTTTAGCATTCATTGAAGCTAATGAATCAATTATTCCATGGGATTGCAAAATGCAATTTGCTAATATTGCCATTCTTTCTGTATTTTACACCTGAGATTTCTCTAAGGAATGTTCTCTCACAACCGGGGGTCATTTCTACCTGAAATACAGTCCACATAGGACACACAGGACAAATGCTTCTTTCCTTCCTTCCTGACAAGATAAAAATAGAGCATATGCAAAAAGAAACAACAGGACGACCTACAGTGCCTGTGGTAGCAAATGCTGAAGTTGGCAATAAGTTGTACTTGAAATTTTCTATAATATCATTTCTAAGAAAGTTTCTAGGGTGGCGCCTGTGGCTCAGTGGGCAGGGCGCCAGCCCCATATCCTGAGCATGGTGAGTTAGAACCCAGCTCCAGCCAAACTACAACAAAAAAAAATAGCCAGGCATTGTGGTGAACGCCTGTGGTCCCAGCTACTGGGGAGGCTGAGGCAAGAGGATCGCTTAAGCCCAGGAGTTGGAGGTCGCTGTGACGCTGTGGTACTCTACCAAGGGTGATAAAGTGAGATTCTGTCTGTACCAAAAAAATAAAAAATAAATAACAAATAAAAATAAAAAGTTTCTGAGAGAGAAAGGCAAATCTTGCAAGCTGAAAGCTTTTCCTTGTATTTCTGTTCTTTAAACAATTTTTGCCATCAGCATTCACATCATTTCTACCTAACCACATAAATGGTACTATTCTTAACTTATATTTATCAAATATATTAACACAATGGTGCAACTTATTGGGTATCTTCAGTGATTACAATTTAGGTTTTTAATAAAAATCAATTTAATATATAATTTCTTCAATTATTCATTGTATTGGGGCATTATAGTCCCAGAGAAAGAAATTAAAATTAACAATATTTAGTAGACAATTTGTTAAAGGAAAGGACTAATCTCTTCAGCAAAGAATGGATAAAAGATAGCAACAGATCACTGAATACATTTCTCTTTTGTCAACAGAAGTTAATTCAGGAATGTAAAGTGAGCACTTCTCACTGGCTGGCCCCACGTTACATTCATACAAACCTGTGGGAAAATATCAGCTCCTTTAATGATTTTATATCATCAGGTAAATGTTCTGAACACATTCGAGAAGTTGGAAAATAAAATAAATAATTTTAGATGTTATATGCTGATTTGGAGGCCAAAAAAATATTTCAAAAGTACTATTACTACATTGATTAATCAAATATCATTTCATACTGGGTTCCCATAAGGAAATCAAACAGGTATTTTCCACCAACGCTTAAGAGGGGAAAAAAAGGAAAAGAACTTAAGGTAAATAAACATTCACAAGATGAAAGTCACCAGATTTTTAATATTTCTTGCATATTTGAACAAATGTCATTCAAGTATGCACTGTAACATTTAAGGAACTTTTGAGATTATAAAAATTAATGCTTTCAATACTACTGCCAAGAAGTCAAATGTTCGTTACAATTGGTACTGAACAAAACAGCAATTTGAATATTCAAGTGTCCTAATTAAGCGCAAAACAAAACCTTTCCACTAGAGACATACCTAGCGATTCCTTAAAAAGTTAAGAACAATAACAAAACTAAATGGTCTGAGTCTCTGATTCTCAAAAGTACGTGTTATGTTTTTAGGACAAAAAGGAGGAAAAGAAAAAAAAAACACCTCATGCTTCGTTTAGTTACAACCTATGCTTTAGCCTTGTTGAAAGGTGCCTTATAAAAGATGAATAAGCGAGGCAGAGAATAAGATACAACCGAGAGTGGTGAAGAGTATTCATATTTTTATCCATAATCCCATTCCAATAATGGAAAATAAATCGCCAACGCAACTCTCATAAAATATAATTAGAAAAAAAGAGCATGCCACAGTTACATCTTTTCTTAGTTTTCTATTTCTGTTACAACAAATTACTGCCAAGTAAGCAGTGTAAAACAATATAAATTTATCATCTTACACTTCTATAGCCTGGGGCTCTGGGAGAAAAGCCATGGCCTCGCCTGTCTCACCTTGTAGAAGTCACCAGCATTGCTTGGCATGGGGTCCCCTTCAGCTCTCAAAGCCACAACAGCAGTCAAATCCTCCTCACATCACACCACCCTGACTGCCGCTGCCTCCTTCCCCCGCTTCTAGGGGCCTTCCTAATTCCATCAAGCCCACCTGGACAATCCAGGCTACTCTCCCTACTTAAGCTCAGCTGAGTTAGCAATCTCATCTCCACTCACAGCCTTGATTCCCCTTTGCCACGGAAGGGAACATATTCACAGGTTCTGGGGTGAGAACACGGATATCTTGGAGAGGGTGGGGAGGATTGTTCTGCCTGACACCCCTCAGTTCTGTTTGACCCCTGCTTTGGAATTTTCATGTACTCTATTATGTACATTTAAAAGACAAAAGTTGAGGTGACATTATCATTCACTGAGACCTAGTGTTGGGCAAGAGATGTGATTCAACTTTTAACTTTGGCATTTAATGGCCACTTGATTAAGCATATTTTTAAAATTATTGACATATTAATTTGCAAAATAATTTGCATATGCAAAATGTAAGCATATTTTTGAAATTTTTGCTTTCTTCATCTAAGAAAAGGGAACAATAAGACTTCCCAGGACTGTGGTGTGGATAGAGGTGAATAAGGGAAGCATCAACGCAGTTCCTGACTTAGCAGGAAAGTCCTCCACTGGCAGATGATGTTGCTACGTTACTGAAAACGATACAGCATTGTTACGTCTTCTACCTTGGCCCAGGGGAGGCTGTTTCCTTCATCTGTTCTCTCCTACTTTGTGCTTTATACCCCCGTAGTCTGATGCCAAGATAGTTTATTCCATTTATGTGCTAAAACTGTCCTGTTTCTTGGATAACTTAAGAGCTTTCTTAAGATAATTATAATCTTGAGTGGTATTTCAATATTCCAAAAAGAATAATATATAGGTGACGTCATTATTAAATAAATGATACACAGTGGTGACTGCCCATGGTATTGCACTCTGAATTTTTCTCATCCTCTCAAACCTGCTCACAGAGAAAAGAGAAAATGCAGCTAGAACCAGTACTGCCATCACCGCAGTGTGTCTGTGCTTATTGATCTCGAACACACTTCTGGAAGAAGAATTTCAAGGATAATAAAGTCTTTCCTTAAATTTTATGTTCCCAGAGTTGCCACCTGTGCAGTCATAGAGCCATTTTACGAGATTCTCAGACTCCTCCACTTCTTTTACGACTACCCAGTTTTAGATAGTAATCCTTTCTCGTATAATCATTCAAAACATGTGCATCCTTGTATTTTCAAATGCCATATATACCAGGACACAAAACTATTCTCTCTTCACTTCTTGAAATGGACTCTCTAAATTAAATGTTGGGGATTAAACCACGTACCAGGTCCCAAGTACAAACTGGGCTCACAGATGAGCAGAATAAATGCAGAAAAATATATGGTGGCCCTGCTGTCATCACACCTGCACTGGTGACAGCAAACATGTCTACTAGGGCAGATGTATGTTCTGTTTGCAAGTTCAGAAGCAGGGACACCTGAATGTTAGCCCCAGATTGGCCACTAATTAGCAGGTAGTTCTTAAACTCATTACTTTGAAGGCTTCAGGACCCTATGTAGTTTCCTCCGTCTATAAAATGGAAAAATAAAGATGAGGTCTCTGAGCACCTCCCAGTTTTCAAAGTTTTATCAGCATTTAGTGGCTGCAGTCAGTAATCCAAGTTTTCTCAAGAAAAAAGTTATTTCACTTTAACGAAGTTACTTTGCATGTGCTTTGAGAAGCCTGTAAAATAAATGGATTCATTCTCTCAACAGGGTTTAAAAATAAATATGCCATTGGCTAAGCTGAGTACAATATCTGGCAATGAGTTTTAATTCTGCTCATTTTAAAACTTGAGTTTTAATTCTGTTAATTTTTAAAATTAATAGCTCACTCATATAAATAGATTTTAAAATGTCATAGGAGTTTAGGGGGATTTTAATGGTGGTGGTTGATAATTTTAGCACATTATTTTGTTTCTGTGGTGTATGGAAATGTTCCAGAGACAGCCGGCTATGAACTTCACAGCGGCATCCTCAATGTCAATAAAGTACTGGCATCCTTACCTGGCCTGTTTCTCTTTACTGGTCCCACCTAAAATCCACAGCACATCTGTTGGCTGCCTCTCCCCACACTAAGTTTGTTCAGTAAACTCTTCGTCTCCTCTCAGATGTACCCGTGTCTCTGCTCTCCCAGAAGCTGCCCATGACCCTGACATTGTCTTGGAACATGCCATTTCTCTTCAAATGACTTAAAACCTATGATATGAAAATACGCTTGTTGGGCTTTTTGACACTTTTCCAGGAATAATAAATACCTTTTGAGACATCGGATATCTTTAACAATAGCTATTGTTTAGATAATTTATAAGCCAAATTAACACAGATTTTTTTTTAATTTATGTGCAAGTATATTTTTATATTGCAAATTCTTTGTAGATTGGGTTGAGCTATAAATGATCAGAGCACAGTACCAGGACTGCAGTAGTTTTTCAACATATACTGCAAATTGGAAATTCATATTGACAGAAACATAGTATCCTCGGAATGGAAAATTTTAGAATAGTTTATCCATTATTAAAGGAATTTAAAATGGAGACTAGGTCTAAAATATCCCTGCACAGATAATACCAGTTAGGCCTGGAAAATAACCTTAACCTTGCTTAAATTGCAAACATAAGCAAATCTTAACTTATGTAGGAGAAAAACAGAGCTTAAGTTCAACCAATCAGAAGCAACCAACTGACCTGTAGCTCGAGAACTAAAAACTTCCCGGTAGGAAAGATGGAAGAAGCCAAGTATATAATTATAACTGAACAAATGTTTCCTTTGCTTGACTTCCACGTTCATCCTATAAAAGCCGCCCTCTTGCCCCATGTGCCCTTGGTGGAATTCCTGAGCCACTTCTGATTTGGGGCTAGTTGACTCATGAATCACTTTTGCTCAAATAAACTGTAAACTTTTATTGTACCTCACTTTACCTTTTAACACAATAAACAACAACCAGCAGCAGCATCGTAATTTTCACTTAGATACTTTATAAAAAATATCTTCAGGGTACTATGGGATCCATGAGAAGACACTTATGAGGATAATTTTTGAAGCAAGAACACAGTTAAAGGTTCTGCATTAAGGTGATTAAAAGAAAATGCACTGGTACATAACAAAAAGAATCTGTTAACTAGGTACTGCCCAGATCCACATTAAATTGCCACAGCTGTGTATAACTATTTAAAAAAACCTGGATACAACCATTAGCAGATACTTGGCCTGTGTAAATCAGAACATATGTTTTAGCTTTATGGTAATAGGCTGTGAGCTTTTTGTCACTTGTTCTCTTAAGGCGTCTTAAAATGTGTTAATGTTCCAGGTGTCCACTTAATTCAGTACCAATATAAAATTTTTTTTCTATCTAAAATTCCAAGATTTAGGCTAACTTTATTGAACCAAACAAGTTTATTGAACTAAAGTGATGTAATTGTGCATAAAGTTACAATAAGTGTTCTCTATACTTATTTAAAATTAAAATACTTAGTTGTTTGAATTTTTCGATTGATGGATGTTTTACAATGTTCTCTATTATTTGAAATAGACAAGTTTTCATGACAAATAGTTTATTGCTTTATTAATCTATTATAAATACTAGTACTTTTGACCAGCAATATGTCCTGTACGTGTGTCCGTCTTACCTGTAAGTAGCAGGTGATAGAAACCTGAATAGAAACCTTTGTTTTCTAACAGTGTGTTCCATATAGTTTAAAAATATTCTACCTGATTTTCTTGTGCACACTAGCTTATTTCAATAAAGAAATCAGTTTGATTGTCTTTAGCCAAGTATTCTCCAAAGTTATTTGACTATGGAATCTTATATCCCCCAAAAGCTGCTATTAGCCACATGCAGAAAATATCTTAAAAGTCTTGGGATGAAGAAAAGACCTCCAAATTTCCTTATAAACATCACTAATTAATTAGTTTTTTCAGAATCTTCAATTCACACTTTTGTACTTTATGCTTGCTATATCCTATTCTTTTTTGTTGTTTTTTTATAAAGGCTATGATAAAGTGGAAATCTTAACCTCAAGTTTTACATAATCCAACTCCATGGAATAATTATTCAATAAGACACTGTCCTTGGCATTGTAAACTGGTTATCTCATCTCTTAGTTTTTATTTTGTTGGAATACATAGCCATTGTCCTACATTTTTATATATAAATCACAAGTTATTATCTATGATCACTTTCCAGAACTTTATCTTTTCAAAAATATCTATAATCATCTTGAATTGTGACACTCAATACCACGTCTATCAGTGTAATTAACACAGCACACCCCATGAGTCAGGAGTTGCTTTAAACATTTAGACTCGTATCATTATTGTTTCATATTCCTTTGTTAAGATGGAATTCTTTTAAATTTATGTGAAACCACCATATGAACACCACCCTGCACCTTCCTCCATATATGGCTTGTTTTTTCAGAGGGGGGCAAAGCATTCCCGTATAACCTCTTTCAAAGCAAAGTACTTTAAGCTTCTTTATTTGTTAATATGAGAGTTAAACTTTTCTTTTCAGATTGCTATGAAGGTAGACTGTTTTCATTTCTAAGATAAAGCTCAACTTGTAGTTGTTCCCTTTACCCAGAAGGTGTGCTGAACACCCTGGCATTGTGCACATCAGGTGAGATCCGTCCAATCTCGCTCCCTCCTCCCCACTCCCCTTCCCTCTCTCTCCTCTCCTCCCCATTCCCCCTTCTCTCTCTCCTCTCCTCCC
>NW_003852434.1:8845737-8881517 GCF_000181295.1 Otolemur garnettii
CCCTCTCTCTTCCCTCCTCCCCCTTCCCCCTTCCTTCTCTCCTTTCCCCTTGTACTTGTATATACACTTGTGCATATACCTTGTGTATATACTTGTGTTTTTCTTTTGTGTGGGCTTGTAGTTGTTTATATATTGGTTTCATATTAGTATTGAGTACACTGGACAGTATTTTTTCTATTCTTGTGATGCTTTACTAAGAAGAATGTGTTTCAACTCCATCCATGTAAACACAAAAGATGTAAAGTCTTCATCTTTCCTTATAGCTGAATAGTACTCCATAGTACACTCCATAGTATACAGTTTGCAAATCCATTCATGGGTTGATGGGCACTTGGGTTGATTTCATGTCTTGGCAATTGTGAATTGCATTGCAATGTAAAGAAATAGAATCATTTCACACCGAACTATTGTTGCATTCAAAATAGAATGGTTTCCTTGGGTATATGTACTTCAACTAAACAAACAAGTCAGGCTATTTTTGATATTGAACTTATTCTTTTTCAATTTTTAGGTTTAGTATTATCTTTTGAAATGTGTAACAGATTTTAACAATAGACTTTGGCATGGATGCAGTGAAAAGGGAACACTTACACACGGTTTGTGGGAATGTAAATTTGTACAATCTCTATGGAGATCAGTATGAAGATTTCTTAAAAAAAAAAAATACTCAAAGTAAATTTACCATTTGATCCTGAAATTACACTCCTGGGCAAATGCTCAAAGAGAAAAAAATCATGATATCAATAAGATGCATGACCCTGTGTGTTTATCACAGGACAGTTCACAGTTGCAAAGATATGGAATCAACCTAAGTGCCCATCAACCCATGAGTGGAAAAAGAAAATATGGTGTATCTATTAATATATAACATGGAATACTACTTAGTAAGTTTTTTTTGTTTGTTTTGCAGTTTGGGGCCAGGGCCGGGTTTGAACCCATCACCTCCAGTATATGGGGCTGGCGCCCTACTCCTTTGAGCCACAGGCACAGCCCTATTCCGTAATTTTTTTTTTTCTGTGTGTTTGTCTTTTGCAGCAACTTGCATGGAAGCAGGTGCCATTATCCTAATGGAAGTAACTTAGGAACAGGAAAACACATGCTTCATGTTCTTACTACAGCTACATAAGGACACACAGAATGGTAAAAAGGGACTCAAAGGGGCGGAGGGTGGGATAAAAAATTACTTACAGGGTACAATGTATACTACCCAGTGATGGGTACCCTGAAAGCCTAGTTTTCACCACTATATAATACATACATTTAACAGAATTCAACTTGTACCCCCTACAACTACAAAAATAAAAAAGGGGGGAAATAAAATTGTAATGATAATTCATTCACTGCTTTAACTATTAGAGGCTTATGCTTATAGAAAAAAATTTTTAATTTTAATTTTGCATGCTCTTGTTAAAGACTAAGCATAATAGCATAAGGAAAGGCTATCAAACACAAAGATTTATATTAGAATAAAACAAAATTCTACAGAGTAAGTAGAAGGGAAATGGAATAAGGAGGAAACGTTAAGTGAAGAACATTTTCAGTGGATACAGAAGTGGAAAAGAGTGGACATCATCTGTGGAATCACCTGCAATTCACCAGGTGTGACATCCTCTATAACAATTTAAATTGTGGTGAAAAATATTAGCTGTGAATTCAAATGATGGATCAAGGGGTACATAGTTTTTCAAAGTTCTTATAGGGAGTCAGTGAACAATAATGCTTGCAGACCACTGGCTTAGGGCAGCGCGAGAGCAAATCACTGCCCCACCGACATGCAGCAGGCTGGGCGGCGGCAAACCAACGTCCCACCCAGGCTAGTGGACACAGATTCACAGTGAGACCAGCACCTCTGCAGGTTTTCTCCAGCCGTTTTCTTATCTTCAAGTGCAGGTGTAGAGAGAGACGATCTGGAGTTTTGCCAGATGGTAATAATAAAGAAAAATATATATATGGCCACGAATCTGAACTAAGGAGGGAGGCAAATGGAGGAGTGGGGTGGTAGCAACAACACACCCTCGGTCTCTCAGTGGTCAGCAGATGAATCCAGAGAGCTGGACAGTGAGCTATGGAAAGTTCAGTGGCAGTGGCCAGAAAGAATGCTCAAGGTTGAGTTTATGGAGGGATTGCAGATATTAGTAATCTAAGATGTAGGATCTGATTATGGGACATGATGGATAAGATGGATTGGTGGACATGCTAACTCAGAAAGAGGACAGTCAGAGACTGAGTGGCCAGAGCCACAGCCAGCACAAGGGCAGAGAGAGTGACAGAGATGGAGAGGCCTGTACTGCAGGCCACAGGTAACATCACTAAGCAGAGCTGGGGGAGGGTCTGGAGGTTGTGCAAGGCAGAGAAGTTCTCTGGAGAGAGCAGGAGGCTTCAGGGATACAAGGTGTAAAACCCACTGCCACTCAAGAGAGCTGCTGCAGGGACAGGATCCTTAAGAAAGAGCCAAGTGACAGTGAAGACAGTAACCAGAAAAGGGCTCCAGAGAACACAGGGAGGGATCTAGAAACTGGAAAGAGACTCAGTCAGAAAAGGAGGCACAGAAGCAGTGACAATCCAGGGATCAGGAAACCCCGAGTTTCTGTGTAACTGACAAAAATAGTTGTAAAGGGCACAGTGAGATTAATCCTGATGCCATTGTGGAGACGCACTCAGACCCCTAGCACTGACATGAAGATTATTTCAAAGTGCAAATATTTAAGCCAATAAAGATGCAGAAAGAAATCTTACCTGAAGGACCAGGTGCAGTGGCTCACCCCTTTAATCTCAGCACTTTGGAAGGCTGAGGTGGGAGGATACTTTGAAGCCAGGAACCAAGACCAGCCTGGAAAATACAGTGAGACCCCCCTCTATAAAACAAAATGAAGAACTATCTGGTTGTGATGGACACGTGTAGTCCTAGCTAGTTGGTCAGCTGAGGCAAGAGGATCGCTTCAGCCTTGAAGTTCAAGGCTGCACTGAGCTATGATTGTGCCACTGCACTCTAGCTGGAGAGACAGGGCAAGACTGTAAGCCAGAGAAAAAAGGGATCGTATCTGAACTTCCCTTATCAGACTAAAGCAGGGACTCCAGAAAATTCAGTTGCATTAGCTCCTCTCCCAGGGGGGTTCATGGGAATTCAGCTGCCATGGAGGGAGACACTTAGATGCCCAGTAGATCAAAAAGTCCAGCTGAATCTCCGTTCCTCCCAATGACACTTGGGAGGACACTATTCTCCTCGCAGTACTATCAAGGCAGGTTGTGATGGTGAAGTTACGAGTGTTCGGTGAGGGAGATCTTTCAGGCAACTTGGATAATTCAAGAATTCTCTCACCAATCATGTTGCAGAGCCTGGAGAGAAAGCCTGATCACAGGGCCACATGGGTCTTGTTTTGTACAATTCATCGAAATAACAGGATGCCTGGCCTGCCTTGGATGCTCCGAAGAGTTTCACACCTTTCTTTACTGGCTTCTAGGACATCACATCTCCTAGCTTTCATCCCACCTCAGTGACTCTTTGTCCTCAGTCCTCTTCCTAGTTCATCTTCCTCCACTGATCTCTAAATTTTGGAGTGCTCTCTGACTTCAGTCACTCTCTGCACGGGTTCTCCATTAGTTCCATAGTATTAAACACCAAATAGTCATTGGCTGTGCTTATCTAATTCTAAATGTCCAACAACTCTAGCTCTGCTTTGTCTGGAGTTCCAAACTCTGATATCAACAGCTCACCTGACATCTTCCCTTGGCTGACCGACAATCTATCAGTTTTAACATATCCAAAAGATATTCTTATTTCCCTTATTTCAAGCCCCCAGAACAGCTCATTGTTCTCTCGGTTTTCCTCATCTTCCCATCCCAGTTAATGGCACCAGGATAATTTGGGTTTCTCAGCTGATTCCCTTCTTTCTTTCACTCTGCATAACCTATCCATCAGTGTTCCCTACCACTATATTTTAAAAAAAACTACCCCTAATCCTGTCACACATCACTGCCTTCACCACCTCCCTGGAACAACCTGCTACCATTTCCTTCCTGGGTCACTGCGACCCGTTCACTGGTCAGCCTGCTTCTGTTTCTCTCAATAATCTGCACTCCACACTACAGCCAGGCCATCTTTTCAAATGCAAATGTCTGCACATCTACTACCCTGTCTCAAGCACTCTAAGCCAAATCCTGACCTCACCTTCAGCTCTTGGACTGAAAAGACTCCTGCACACCTGCTGGGCCTCCTCCTCCCTCACCTTCTGCCCAACCATGCAAGCCTTCTCACTACTCCCCAGACATGCTGCACTCATTCCCCAACAAAGCCATTGTTTTACCAGCAGTTCTCAACCTGTGGGTCGCAACCCACAGGAACTGTAATAAAGGGCTGTGGCACTAGGAACGTTGAGAACCACTGGCTTCCATCCTCCTGAACCTTCACAGGGCTCAGTCTTTGTCAGATGCCGAGCCTCTGCTCAGCTTTTTCCTGAACACCCTAATTATAAAACCTTCACCACCCACCCAAGTCACCCAGTCACCTTGTTCTATTTAACTGTCTCCATAGTGTCGATTACCACTGGAGATTGCACTTTGGATAGATCCATCGGCTTGTTTATTGTCCATCCTCCTTACTACACAGCGAATAAGCAAAGGCACCACGTCAGTTTGTTTCATCCATATATTCCCAAACCTAGAATAGTTTCATCCATGAATAATATTTTGAATAAATAGCCTGTTCATAAATATGTTCTTTACGTTTTCATTCTTTGTCACTGTAAATCCTAAATCATGACTTCTGCTGACCAATTCAGTTTGATTCTTCACTGCATCCTGCAAAATTTTCTAACCTGCATAATTTCCCGCATCTTGATATATGACATAAAACCACAGTTAAATACTATTACTGTATGGATGGTAATATGTGGAATACTATTTTATAGTCAAATTTCAACACTTAGTATTCCCCCATCCCACCCGACCTTGCCAAAGAAGGAAACTGAATTTATCTCAGATGGTTTGACAGATGACCGTGGCAGTTATTTAATATCTTATTAACCTTTTCAGGCATCCTCAAACTACAGCCCATGGGCCACATGCAGCCCACTGAGGACATTTATCTGGCCCGCCGGGTGTTTTTGCCACCACTGCCCATCCTGCTTAGCAGCCAACTCGTCCCGGGGCCTGCAGTCCAGCCCTCCAACGGTCTGAAGGACAGTGAACTGGCCCCCTGTTTAAAAAGTTTGAGGACCCCTGCTTTAGAGGTTCAGAAACGGACTTTATTTTTTTATTCAAAATATTATGGAGGTACAAATGTATTTGGTTACATGGATCTGTTATTAATGCATTATCAGGGCTACAAGTATGCCCATCACCCACTAATGTTCACTGTACCCGTTAGGGAGGTTTTTCCCCATCCTCTCCTCGTCTGGGTTGATTTCCACTGACTTTCACTTCCTTCTGTTCACATGTGTGCTTATCACTTAGCTCCAATTTAATAGTACATTGTGGTGTTTGTTTTTTCATTATTTAGATACTTCATTTAAGATAATGGTCCCCAGTTCCATCCAAACTTGTTGCAAAAGGCATTAAATCATCCTTCTTCCTGGCTGAGTAATATTCCATGGTATACATATACCGCCTTTTGTTAATTCACTCATGAACTGACAAGCAGTTGGGTTGATTCCACACCTTACCTTGTTCCACTTCTTAGTGGGAATGCTTGCAACTTTTCCCCACTCAGTACTATACTGGCTGTGGGTTTTTATCTATGGCTTCTCTAATTTTGAGATATTTTCTTTCTACGCCTACTTTGTTGAGGGCTTTTATGATGAAGTGGTGCTGGATTTTGTCAAATGCTATTTTTACATCTATGAAATGATAAGATCTTTGTTTTTGTGTCTGTTTATGTGGTAAATCACACTTACTCATTTACATCTGCTGAACAAAGCCAGGGACATTATAATATTAAGTATATGCTTTTCTTTTCTTTCTTTTTTTTATTTTTTGAAACTGAGTCTCACTATATCACCCTGGGTAGAGTGCCATGGCATCACAGCTCACATCACAACTCACAGCAACCTCAAGGTCTTGGGCTTAAGTGATTCTCTTGCCTTAGCCTCCCAGGTAGCTGGGACTACAGGCACCCACCACAATGCCAGGCGATTTTTTGGTTGCAGTTGTCATTGTTGTTTGGCAGGCCGGGGCTGAGCTTGAACCCACCAGCTCTAGTGTATGTGGTGGGTGCCCTAGCCACTGAGCTACAGGCACTGAGTATATTATTTTTTCGATGTGCTATTGAATTGTGTTTGTACTATTGAGATTTTTGTAGCTACATTCATAAGAAATATTGTTCTGTAGTTTTTTTGTTTGTTTGTTTTTGTTTTGTTTTTTGTTCTGTCCTTTCCTGGTTTTGGTATCGAGGTGATATCAGTTTGGTAGAATACACTGGGGAGAATTCACACTTTTTCCTTGTTACAAAATAATTTCTGCAGCATGGAAATCAGCTTCTCTTTGTAGGTCTGGTAACATTTGGTTGGAAATTCATCTTGTCTTTTTTGATTTGTTAAAAGATTTTTTATTACTGCTTTAATCTTGCTGCTCATCACAGGTATGTTCAGCAGTTCTATTTCTCCCTGATTCAGGCTTATGAGGTTGTATTTTCAGGAATTTGTCCATTTTCTCTATTTTCTAGTTATGTGCATAGACGTTTTAATAGTATTTACAGATGACATTTTGTATTTCTGTGCTATCAGTTTGTAATCTCTCCTTTTTTACTACCAATTGAACTTATTTTAGCCCTTTCTATTCCTGGTTAATTCAGCAAGAGGACTGTCAATTTTGTTTATCTTTTCAAAGAACCAAGTTTCTATTTCATTGATCCTTTGTATTGTTTTGTTTTCCATTTTAGTTAGTTCTGCTGCTCTGATCTTAGTCATATGTTTTCTTCTGGCTGGTGTAGTAGCTCACACCTGCAATCCTAGAACTTGGGGAGGCTGAGGCGGGTGGTTTGCCTGAGCTCATAGGTTTAAGACCAGACAGAGCCAGAGCGAGACCTAACAGCCAGGCATTGTGGTGGGCACCTGTAGTCCCAGCTATTTGGGAGGCTGAGGCAAAAGAATCACTCGAGCCCAAGACTGAGGTTGCTGTGAGCTATGACACCACCACACTCTACCCAGGGTGAAAGAGTGAGAGACTTTGTCTTCCCCCTGCCAAAAAAATAATTTTACTGTTTTCTTCTGCTAGTTTTGAGTTTGATTTGGTCTTCCTTTTCTAGTTCCTTGAAACATGTCATTAGGTGGTTGATCTGTGATCTTTCCGTATTTTTGGCATAGAAGCATTTAAGACTATGACTTTTCCTCTTAGGGCAGCTTTTGATGAATCCATAGATTTTGATAGTCTCTGCCCTCTTTGTCATTCAGTTCAAGTAATCTTTTGATTTCCATCTTAAGTTCGTTATTGACCCAAAAATAGTTCAGTAGCAGGTTGTTTAATTTCCATGACTTAGTGTAGAATTGTTTCCCTGGTAAGTGATTTCTAATTTTATTCCACTATAGTCTAATAATACACATGGTATGATTTCTACTTTTTTAATTTGTTGAGATATATTTTGTAGCCTAAAATATGATTAATCTTGGAGAATGTTCCATGTGCTGATGAGAAGGACACTTATTCAGGGGTGAAATGTTCTATAATTATTTGTGAGGCCCATTTGTTCTCATGTCCTGTTTAAATACAGTATTTCTTCATTTATGCTTGAATGATCTGTCCACTTATGTCATATGGTGTTGAACTTCCCAATAATTAGAGTGGTGCAGTGTAATCTCTTTCTTTATATCAAGTGGAATTTAGTTTATGAATCTGTTGTGTTAGATTCATAAATATTTAAGACCATTAAGCCTTTGTCAAAACTATAACATACACCCACATTAGGAGAAAAATGTAATTCTATTCCAGTTTGGGTGTGCAGGAGAACTGAGGGAGGGGTAGAGCAAAGGGGTGAGTCCTGTGCTCCCATTTAAATGGCATGAGGTATGTATATATGGCACACCTTTGGGGTGTAAGACACAACTATAAGAGGAACTCTACCTAACAAATTCAAATCTTGTGACCTGGTTGTTTGTACCCTAACAATAACCTGAAATATTAAAAAAAGAAAAAAGTATATATATATCTTTTTATTGAATTGCTTTTTGCCATTTTGCCTTTTTTTCTTTGTTATTATTGATTTAAAGCCAGTTTTATCTGATGTGAGGATGCTACACCTGCTTCTTTCAGCTTCTGTTTGCATAGAATATATTTTTCCTTCCCTTTACTTTGAACGTGTAATAGTTCTTGTTAGTTAGATGTGCTTCCTAGAGACATTGGATACTTGGATAGTACTTTTTCATCCATTCAGCCCACTTATATCCCTTGAGTGGGGAATGCAAGCCATTCACATAAATTGATAGAATTGATATGGGGGATTCTGCTCTGTTCATCATGTTGGGTAGTACCTTATTGCTTTGTTTCACCTCTTGTGCCATTGTTTTATATGGGCTCTGAGATTTAGCTTTTGTATCGTTTTACATGGGTGTCTATTGTGCCAATCCACATGTAATGCGGTTCTAAACATTTCCAGCAATACAAATGTGGTCTTGACAAATTCCCATGGTGTTTTTTGTCCTGGAAAAGTCCTTGTTTCTCTTTTACATTATGATATTTAGTTTTATAAGATACAAAATTCTATCTAGGCTGGTGGGTTTGTTTAAGAAGATTGAAGATGGGGCTCCAATCCATTCTAGCTTGTAAGGTCTCCATTGAGAATTCTGTAGTTAGCCACATGGGTTCAAAATATATCTTTAAATTTGTTTTTCCACTCAGTAAATCTTAAGGCAGAAAATCTAGATTATAATTACATTCACTTTATTTCCATCATTAAAATAAGGTACACTATGTCATATCAGTAGCCCAACTTCTCAGCTCCTTGAAGAAATTCATAATTTAGTAAGTTAAAAATATATAAAATCATATCTATCATGTAAAATATGTATTCAAACATTAGTGTCCAAATAAACACACTATTTTTCTTATGCTTATTACTCAATATATTCCTTTGCTTTGTAATACTGATAATATCAGATTGGAGGAACTTGAGACATAGTTGGAATATAATGAAAGGATTAAGTTGACTTATATTTCAATTTTAAAACTGTAACTTTTAAGTAGTTAAAATTTGTTTTAAATAGCAAAGAAAATTATTTGACAGTAAAAATTTAGTAGTAGAAATTTTTAGTTTTAGATATTTAGTTTTAGTATAGTTGGTAACAACTTCTTTTTGGTAGTTTGTTGATTAGACAAAATTTCTGATGTTTTGAATAAGCAGTGTTCTTCTTATGTTACTTAGAAAGGGCATAATATCTCAAAATCAAAGAAATACTTTGTGAAAGGTAGTTTGCCTGCCTAAAATACTTACACACTGTATTTTTTTTAAAGCTTGGCACCATTTAAACATATCAAAACTACAGAGTTAAAATTCAATTTCAGAACCACTTGGGAAGGATTAATGATTCTGGCCCTTAGACTAATTTTACTGTTTGTCTCAAAGAAATATGGTTTTGGCTTTGAGAATTCACACTTGCTCTATCTTCTGCCTAGAATACCTTTACCCTGATCCTTACCTGGCCAGTCCTTACTCACTCATAATGTCTGAGCTTACTTGTGTCTCCCACTATGCAGGCTTTCTTGGCACCACCATCTCTGGGCTAGGGGTCCCTCCTGTGGGTTCCTAGGGCACGCGACACATTCTGTATTCACATAATACTATATTATAATGTTCTATTTGCTTGTCTCTAAACCTTAATAAAATGGAAGTTCCTTGTGGGCAGAAAATAATTATCTTCTTCCCCAATGTATCTGTTGCAAAGCCAGTACTAGCTTATAATAGTTTTTTCATGAACCAATGAATTGAGTACCACTTAATCACTTCATTCACTCTTAACTATATTTGAATATAGAAATCAAGAGACCAATGCATTCCACTATTTCATCCATTGGGTTCTGACAGTAATAGCATAGTTTTTGGAAGAAAAAAAAGGTTAATTATGCATTAAACATTTCATATAAAAAGTATTATCCAAAAATTTTAACTGCCACTGCAAATGTGTTGTTACAGAATTCTTTTCCTTTAACATGTTGTACCTGAAACCTAAGAAGCTTCATAAAACCATTACTCCCCATTCCCTTGCTGTCTACTTCACTAAATAGCTTACTCATTTTAAATCTATGATCCCTATTTTCCAAGGGGCACAAGTGGGGTGGGGGGCATCTTAAGAGAGTATAAAAGCAAAAAGTTACAAGAAACCAACACCATCTCCTACTACTGTAGCCTTTTTAAAGTTCAACAGTATTTCCAAGGCATAATCAATTCTAGGGTAGGACTGAAGAAAATGTCTGTGCAACATTCTAAAATGAGTGAGGTTCAACAAACTCATTTCTATTAAATTCCAAGCGTAGGGCTCCTAAATCAACAATCTAACAGTGCTAGCTAGTGAAAGTGCAGGGGCAGTGTGGCTTGCCATGGCTGGAAGCAAACCCAAAGCTGCGAGTGAAGGATGGCCGCGGGTCAGTGCTGCCAAGGCCTCAATGTAAACACAGGTGTGTGGGAAGGAGGCAAGGACTCGTCCATCCAGCAGCTACAGAAACACTGGCGGTCATGCTGTGGAGCCCAAATGCTAAATTCAAAAATAAATGATACTTGTAAAATCGATGTATCTTAGTTCACGTAATATATCCTCAACTTAAATGGTTCATGAGGCATACCTAAACATCCTATCATTGTTTTATATTGAAAAATGAAGAGATGTGAAAGCAGATCTTTCTCCCTCCACTAAGTCTTTCTCTGCAGAGCAAAGTATCCTGAAGTTATTACCCCCTCATTTGCTGGCGTTCAGAAAGGATTCTTTTTATGGTTGCATTGAATTAATGCCACCAGAAGATTTTTTACAACCAAAGTCTGTTTAATGGTGTAGCAGTGCTATTTTAAGATATAATATATAATTAATATGCCAAACATTATGAATAAATATGTTAATAATGACAACATTTGTTGTCAATAGGTTTGGGGCTGAGGGTCATTTTTTCATTTTTAGTGTTTTGCTGTTTTGGTAGTTGTTATTTAGTCGTTTTCTTTTTCTTCTGAGAGGTTTTCTGCTACATCTGTCTATTATTATCAAAAACAGTTAAAATAGTATACAATAATTTTTAGGAAGGCCAGTGGTTGTGAATAGCATTAGTTTTAGGAAGGTCAGTGGTTCCAAGAGCAGACGGTCTGAGTTTATATTTTATTAATAAACATCCTACTCTACTATTATGAAGCTTTAGCAAATTATGTAAACTCTCAAGCCTCAAGTCTTCCTTTGTAAAATGGGGATAACAGTGATGTCTCCCCTAGAACGTTATTCTGGGGCTTGACTAACTCAATACACAGAAAGTACAGAGTGCAGTTCCTGGTGACAGCACAAAAGACTCTCATTGTCATTATTACCACTTTGTAATCAGCTTATTTCACTTAGAATTTAATCTTATTTGGTATGGTTTCCAAATTGCTTTATTGTATAACCGATTGGCTATGAAATGCAAAAATAAACATCTTTCTAACTCATTTCTAAGCTGAAATCTCTCTCTCTCCTCTCATATTTCCTCAGTTTTGAGTGTTTTCCCTTGAGGTAATATTCTGAGGATGAAAGACAACACTTGAGTAAAACCATGAAGCTCATCCTAAGATTTTATGAATATTTTGGAAAGTCGTCTGTGCTGATTCCAAAAATAGGTGGCAAATTTTTAAGTCAACACAATAACACATAAAATTGACACTCATGCAATTAGTATTCCCAACTGAAGTTGAAGGAAGTACAAAGAAGTATGGACCATGAAGTGGCGAGAAGTGACTCAGCAGTGATGCACAGAAAAACAAGTTCATGTGCTTCAGGTGTGTGAACGTAACGCATTTCCATTTAAGGTGATAGCTACATACGTGGTATCACGTATTTAGTGAAAAAAAAATTTGATTTATTAAAATACAACCTCTGTAAGTGGACCACCCATGGGACGGTATCAAAGTGGTCAAACAAGGATGTGGGCCTACTCTACTGATACGCACATATGGTGCATGCCTGGTCTATGAAAATCAGGCCATCACATGGAAGTGGTCAGTGTGGGGAGGTAGTAACTACGGAGGTTCTGCACTGTATCTGGGAAGCCAAGCTAGTTATACACAACACTGGAAAGAGAGAAAGAGAGAAGGAAGACTGCGAACTCATTCATTCAGGCAACAAATCGTATCTATGTGACCAAAATTTTGAATACATCAGCTTAAATTTGCCCAGTGCTCTGTGGTTTACCAAAAATTTTTGCAAACATTTTCAAAATCCCTTCAGGAGGTGCGGAGACTGAATGCAAAGTATCTAATAACACGTCCCAGGTGCAGAGACTTGTTCTCAGGAGGGTTCCAGTTTTCCTGAATACTGTCTAGTGTTTTTTTACTACTCTGTAGTACCAGAGAAGCATTTTTTATCATACAAAGGAGAAGTAGAGACTGAGAAAACTAATGAGCTCAGAGAAGACATAGACACTCCTTCGCTCTGGATGGAGAATTTCCGAGTATTCTTAAACAAAGATATTCTGCCAGATCAAATTAAAAGCCTAGCTTTTTCCTTCTTACTTTCTTTTATTTTTAACAAAACAAACAAACAAAAAAGATGTTAGGAGCTTGTTATTAGGGACTTAGCAGATAAGGTAAATTATATACAAGGGATGACAAGAACCAAGGAAAGGAGTGAGTATATATTTTACAAGAAGAGTAACTAATTGATTTGTCAGATTTGGCCCCGGAGTCTTATCATCCAAAGCAAACATGATAAATTACATAATTCTTATTAGCATAAATGAAAATGATTACCTATTTCTTGAGCTATAAGACATTTCCTGGCATTAAATTCTTAAAGAAAATTTCTCATCTGGTCTTTTTGGTTGGTGATCTACAGAGAACGCAGTAAATGACCCTGAATCCCAAGGTGGCATTCTTGTATATTTTTCGCTATTGTCAATTCTGTTATTATTAATATTACATGTATACTACTGCTATTGTTATTATTAATATTACATGTACACTACTGCTATTCTGTTATTATTATTACATGTATACTACTACTATTGTTATTATTATTACATGCATACTGATTTCACACAGATCTTTTGACTTAGATATTGTTAGTATCCCCACTTAATAGAAGAAAAGTTTCATACATATAAGAAAACTTAGTATTATAACTTTCTCAAGGTCATGTGTACTAAATACTCATGTACATCTTATTACTCCTAATTCCACGTTCCCTTTCAGATAGAACAGGGCCCACATTGGCAGTCAAGTCTGCAGCCAAGGCCCAGAATAGTGGTTCTCAGATGTGAACAGGCATCAGCCGCCAGGAAGCCCTTTGAAGACACAGATCCCAGGGACCCTCTCTCAGAGTTTTTGATTCAGTAAATCTGAGGTGTGGCCCAAGAGTTTGAAATTCCTTATTTATTTAATCCAAAATGTATTAACTTTATTTTTTCATTTCAGATTCCTAAGTAAAGTGTCACAAGAATGGAAAAACAAACATCCCTTGTACTATGAGTTTGAATTTCTAACAAGTTCCTGATGCTGATGCCACCGACTGGAGCACATAGTGAGAGCCACTGGCTCAGAGTTTTCAGCGTTCAACTATATAGCACACCTAACAGAGTGTTCTTCCGGAATGTGGCTCTCAGCCATGCAGATAGACATGTCAATGTAGATCTCAACGTATGTCCAGTCCCTGAGGAAAAGAGGAATGAAAGAGAGGCCTGGAAACCTCTTCTAAAACCACATTTGCCCAGGAGTGTTTTAAAGCTAACAAAGAACCAGTGCTCACTTTGGGTCTCACTGCATTCTTTGAGTAAAAAGACATTATAATTGAACCATATTGCTTCTGTTCAATCTCACTTAGTAAGTGAAAACTCTAAATTGTATTTAAGGGCTAACCGAAAATAAAACAGGCAGCATTACGTCTATATAGCACCGACCTTTTTGTTCTGTACATTTACTCCTCCACACCTGTGCCCTATCTCCTTTAGTCTGGATTATATACTCCGGAGTTGAAGGGCACATGGAAATATTCTTCATGTTGAACAAGAGAGACCCAGATGAACTGTGACCTTAGAAGCCTGCCAAGTGGAGACAAGGTAGGGAACGGGGGACTCTCTCCATGGAGGATACAGGAGGAAGGTGAGTGAACAATGATAGAGTGTGGGAAGCTGGAAAGTCATAGTGTGGAGTTACCTGGACAGGAAACATACAAAGTGAAGATGAGTGAAAAGAAGAACTGTAGGCACGGATTGCATTCAGGAGTGGCTAAGAGAGAGGTACCATCAAGACATCAGCTCACAACAGCTTTGGCTGTTTGAGTTCAATCCCCATCAATACATATAAACCTGGTTGGGGGTGGAGAAACAGGGGACCCGACTGAAAGCCCGGCCAGTATCAGTGGTGCAAATACTCTTCACCACTGCCAATTTCAAGCAGCCTACAGATGGCAGATGTGGGAAGGGTGCCCAATTGACTTGCAAGCCTGTGAAAGCTGGCTCCAGTACACTAGTGCCTCATAACCACCTTAAATGAAAACAGAACCTTGGAGAAAATTATGGGTTTTCTATTCAAAGACAACTTCAAGACAATAGCTCTACAGTCTTCTCCACAGCCTTCAGCTACAATGTCAACTCTAAAATCTAAAATCTATGAAAAATCAAGAGCCATCTCTTCTCTATAACCGAACAGAGGCATGAGACACCTTCTTTCAAGTTTCCAAACACAGCTGGGGCATGTGGTTTTGGTCCTGATGTTTCTCTAGCTCCTCTGATGCTGCCTAATGCAGTGCAAGGCCCCAAGGTGACACAAGACCACCAAAGCCTAGGGTGGGAAGGCATCTGAGGAGGTGGTAAAGATCACCCGAGATCAGAAGCAAGGTGCCTATACTCTGAGCAGATCAGAAACAGAATTCAGTAGCTGAGGGATGAGGAACCCTGCTTTTGCTGACTTGCTGTGGTTTGAAATTGGTTAGGGTGGAGAGAAGCCCTCCACCAGAGTTGGCTTCAAGGGGACTGGAAGGAAAGCAATTTCCCAGGGAGTGGAAGGCCTCCTGACTATTGTGACAAACATTCCAGAAAAGGACCAGACCTCAAAACTGAGCCCTTGGCTCAAATATTTTCAAGTATGGTTCTAGATAGTTTGCACTTGTTTTAGGCAGTCATGGAGACTTGTTTAAAAACACACTTTCGAGAGGAACCTTCATGTGCTTCCTTCTATTAAGAGACTTAAAATACTTAGTTCAGTTTGTTTAAAAGAATAAGGAATACTTACAGTATCATTTCCATGACTCATCTTTGTTATTCCTTTTCATAGAAAGGTTCTAGAAAGATCTTAGCTCAAAAGGGGCTTTTATTGTATACTTTATGCCATATTTTACATGTAAGTAGTTGCCGTTCAGATCTAAGTGACATCACACAAAAAGCTATTTTTTTCCTTGATTAGTAACTCGTACAAATGATCAGAAAATAATTCTGTTTATTAAGAGATTCTGAATTATTTTCAGGTATCTTCATTTAAATGTTACAAGTTTCAGCCAGGAACTTCAAACTCTGGAAATTTCTGCATTCCTCTAGACCTCTGAGAAGATGTTTCTCTCCAGAATTTTGGCTACTAAGTGAAAGAGGAGTTACATTTGTCTGCTTATAAAATACAGCCTGGAGGTGCCAGGCTCCAATCCTCAGGATCGTGAACGTTACTAATCATATGTAGCGTTTATTCCTTAGGAATTCCTTTTTTGTTTTCTTTGGGGCTAGCTTCTTCAGAAGCCCAGCTTATGTACAGTCAAGGAAAGAACAGCCTAAAATGTGGAACAAAAGCTCCAAAATGTGCTGGGAGGCTGTGAGCCCTCGTGCTGCTGTGTGTGTTCAGTTTGTTCCGGGTCCGTATTTCTTCTCTTGGTTTTCCTTCTCCTTCACTCTCCCAAGGCATGGGGTGTGGGGAGTTTGAGGGGGGTCAGGATCTATTTTAATTTCTTTATGGGTAGCAACAGTCCTTAGAATGTGGGCGAGGAGGATGACCAGTGAAAGACACAGAAAACTGGAGGAATTAGCCCCGGCACCCCCTCCCTATGCATAACTATAGGTTGCTCCCAGGATCTGAGGGGCAGTGGCCCCTGGAACCCTCCTGACTGGGGCGTCAAACCTGCCCCTTCCCCTCGCTACACTGAGGGAAGTCCTCAGGGAAGGATCCCCCTCCACTGCCCTCCTCTCCTGCCAGCTTCGTGTGGACCTGGTTGGAGTTTTCATTTGATTTGTTTTCTTATGTGTTTTCTAAAAGTTTTACTTGAGTTATCTAAATTAGGCTGTCATATAAGGTAGAAATGACAAATTCCCTTTTTCTCTCTTGCTGACTTTCGTGTGCTGGGAAGTAAGGTCCAATACATGCGATGCAAACAGCAATTCAACAAAATAATCTGGATCATGGAGCTTCCACTCATAAGAGTCATATTCCACTCATACTCTAGAATTATAACTTATATTCTTCTATTAATTATAAATAAAGGTTAATCAACACCTTAAAACAAGTTAGCCATAGGGAGATAATTTTAACTGGAATTATGAAATAGTTTATAACTTTAATATTATGCTTAATAAAAGGATTGTGCTCACCACAGAAGATGGAAACCAACCTGTCAAATTTATGTTGCCAGGATAGAAAAATTAAATAAATAAAGAGCAAAGACTTTATAAAAGTGTTCACTGCAATTCACAGAATCCTTGTTTTTCTATTAATCAATAATATTCCAGGTACTTTTTAAATATGAAGTTCACTGGAAGAAGTCAAAATATTATGACAAGGTGGAAGCAGCTATAAAATGTCAGGAGTTACAGTTTGTGTGCGATTTGCTCCAACTCACAGAGAGCTTCACAAATTTAGAATTTATTAAAAATGAATCACTTTCGTACTACTAACTTTATCTGCAAATGGCGAGTATGAGAAAGGGCATGTTTCAAAGGAAATGTTAGAAAAATAATGGAAGTAACACAAAAATGAAAAGTTTGCAGGTTTGCAGTTTATTTTTTAAGCCTTTGAAGTTGGGATTTAGAGGCACAGACTCCTTCTGGGAAGCTTGGAAATGCTCGCGGCAAAGTTTTCAGTGTTGGAAAATGGAAAGACATGACTTGTTTTTGAAGTTCTGCATCACTCACGAGGGCTGTCACACTTAGCAATGGCCATGTTTTGAACGGCCAATGATGTCACCTTTCTCACTTGTAGGTAAAAACGGCCATTTTCTTAGTAAATACACAAAAGACTAAAATGCACCGAAAATACAACACATGGTTTTGTGCATCTTAAATGATGCAGCTGCCCTCAGTTTCCTTTAGGTTCTGCAGTAGGAACGTAAGAAATATTCCGGCGAACAAGCAGAGCAGTCATGTTAAAGATACAGCAACCTTCCACATTTTTTTTAGGAAGCTATAATTTGATCTCAACATTTGTTCTGGGCTTACATTTTGCATGGAAGTTCTCAACTGAGGTGTGTGTGTGTGTGTGTGTGTGTGTGTGTTTAATCTTACAAAATAAAGTAAAAATTGATTTTCTCGTTATTTAGTAAAGGCAGCCAAAACCAGCATGATTGGGGCTGAAAATAGATACTTTCATGCATCTCTATTTAAAATCAGTTTTAACTTTAAAAGTGAAATGTTGCAGACATTTGTGGATAAAGAGGACCAGTCCAATTGGCAGGGTTTTAACATTTGAGCAGGTGAGGTTATGCATAGAGTAACAATGTCGTCTACTCTCAGAAAAGCATCACTTCAGTCAACCTCTACTCTGCTACAATGTCACAAACTAAATCGTGGCTCTCAAAATTTATATGTGGAAGGACTTATCCCCAATGTGACTGTGTTGAGTAGGGTGTTTTAGAGAGAAAATTATGCTTAAAACAGGTTATAAGTGTAGGGCCTTAAGTCAATACTATTATCAGAAAAGAAGAGGCCGTGTGAGGGCATAGCAAAAGGCAGCCATCTACCAACCTGGAACAGAGGCTTCCAAGTCCAAAACTATACAAAAATAACTCTCTGCTATTTGAGTCACTCAGCCCCGTGGTATTTGCTATGGCAGCCCAGGAAGACTAATACACAGAAAAGGTGAAGGACTGGAAGGACCCGGATCATTTAAACTAGATATTCACAGAGAATCACTTAAAGGTCATTTTCTTTAGTTTGTTAAATTCTTTTCAGAGATTCCTTTGGTGATATCTTATGTTCTTTCTTCATATAACATTGCTCATTCATTCCTAATTGATTCATCCCCACAAGAATGTTTTGAAAAGAGCCATTTGCTGTACGTGATTTTCAAAGTTTTGCTTTTCTTGTGAGTGTTCAGGCTGAGGTTTCTTTTCCTTTGTTTTACAATAGTTTTAATAAGTCTTACCTTAAAAAGGACTTTAATTTTTTAAAAACTCATTTTATTCAGACTTAGCACTGTCCAGGTTAAGTTTTAGAGTTGCTCCTGTCCCACTCATTGTCTTGGGGAAGCAGACAGTTTCTTTTCAAATCTCTGTGACATCAGAACCAGCTGATGCTCCCAGTGCCCACCCCATTCCGCTTTTACTCGGGTATTTGTCTCGTCCTGCACTGCTGTCTTGGGGGGTTCACTTCTCCTGCCCTGTGATCTCCTTCTCCAAGACTGAAGTAGTGTCTGTTTACATGTTTCCCTAAAATTTCCAACATGTGCTCTTGTTATGACTTGGTCATTCACTGACAGGAAGATTTAGGAAAGGGAGGGCGTTTTGCTGGGTAATAAGCTGAGGAGTTCACTTTGGGACATGCTGAGTTTGAAGCTTCTGTGGATCATCAGTAAGACACAAGCCCACTCATGGTTGAGTAAATGGAGCTGAAACCAGGAGAGGTTGTGGCCGGAGTAAACTGGTATCAGCTCAAGAATGACAAGATTCCTAAATTTGGAAAGGAGAGCTTTGTTTCTCATAGAGGGCAGTGTCCTGCAGGGTGGCCATGTGAAGGCTGAGAAGCTGAGCCTTGGGCAGAAGCTGACAGCGAGTGCTTAGCAGGAGGGGCATGAATATTTATGAAAGCAGAACCGGGTGTGAGGGCAGCTGAGCGTCATGCGCCTTCCCGGGTCGCGTGAGCAAAACACGGCAGCACTGGCATGACCTGAGGGTGGATTGTTTGGATTTCTGATGTCAAAACGTGAACTGGAGGACAGAAAGATCTCCACTGGACATCTTCTGCAGAGGGGCCGGCACCAGTCCACAGGCAGTGTTCTCTTCCCAGGAAGGAGTGCTGGGTCAGTTGTGTGAAAACCTGGAAGGGGAGGAGCAGCGTTTGGCTGCTGGATGCAATGAGCAGCGGATCAAATCTTTCCAAAAAGCTGGTTTCTTCCTTAGAGAAGGCGGCCAAAGGGCAGTTACACCAACACCCCTAGTTGAGTCTTAGCTGCCATCCCACAGTGACAAAGAACTATTAACCAGGGATTTACACCGTCACCCCGAGTTGCATCTTACCTCCCATGCCGGTGTGATAAAGAACTCAATTTCAAGGTTTCTCTGGGTACCCTGACCAACAGAGGTCCATTCAGTCGGTTCGGGGGCAGATATTATCTTTATTTCTCACTGGGAAAGCAATGGTAGGATGAGGTCTCTTAAGGTCTACAGAAAGAGGAGAGAGCAATGAGCACTGCCAACGATTAACAGACAACTGACAGGGTGGGCTGGAGGCAGAGACACAAGAAAACCAAAACTGTGCATCCGAGAAACGTGCTGGGGTGGGAGTGGGGCCCGAGGAGTGTTGATTTAGCTTTATCACGGTGGCAAAGTCTTTGCTGACCTTAGAAAGAACAGCTTCCTGGGGCCATGGGGATGGAAATCTAGCCACAGTGGGTTCAGGAAGGCCACGGGTACGACCACAGTCTCAGCATGGTTGATCATGAAAGGAAGGGAGGCACAGCAGAGCTGGAGCAGTTTAAGGTAGAGGGAGGTTTTTTTAACTTCATTTGTTTTTAATAAGGAGACAACTGACTGAATTTATATAATGAGAAAAAAATCAATGAAGAGGACGATGTAAATGGAAGAGAGAAATTATTTTTTTGTTCAAGAAACTTGTTTTGGACACCCGCTGTGCACCAGGGACAGCACCACAGGTTAGGGGTCCAGGCTGGATGGATTAGTGTGGTTGCTCTCTCGTTGCAAATCCCAGAAAGACCAAAGGCTTGGGAAACGTCACTGAGATTAGGATCCAGGTGGAGCCGTTAGCCCCAAGGAACAGAAGCAGTTCTTTCCTGTAGCTGAGGGAAAGGGGTCACGGTGCACTCAGGCTTGTTTGTAGGTGGGGAGGGAGAGACAGGGAGCGCACACACGAAGATCTAAATCTATAATGTAAGATGCAAATCCATACACCCCAATAAGGACGCTCATCGTAAACGGCAAAATGATTACTGAAGGAAACGGCAAGGGAGCACCGTGGAACGCAGCACGGCCACTGAGCAGAGCGGCTGATCCAGCTAAAGCTGAAGGCAGCAGATTTTGAACAAAACTACATGATACTGCAAATTTCTCCAGGAGTTTTCAGCGACAAACTAAACCTGAAAGAAAGGTGTATATTTGGGTGTGAATATCCATATTGTTGATTCTTATCCTCTCAGAAATAATCTCTTTCTTTTGTCTCTTTTTGTATCATTTAACGTTAGAAACATTCCTGTCTCTTGTTCTGTAACTTTGAAAGCTTGACTTATGACAAGGGGACCCCTCTTGGTCCCCGCCAAACAGGGGCTGATTTTTCAGGTCATGTCCAGTGGCCAGTCTGACAGGACCGGGAGCCCCAAGGCACCCAAAATATTAAGCTGTACCACTTTGTTTTGAATGTGCTAAGCTCTCAAGAGAGTTTATCTTTATAAGAGGTCCCATCCAAAAGGGGATTTTGTTGTCTAAACCCTTTTTGCTCTCTTGAGACAGTCCCCAGAGAGTCTATCTGACTTCATGGATAGGGACCCCCATAAGGTCTTGACCAGCAGCCCCCCACAAATTTGTGGAGTACTAAAGACACCATTTGCACAAATACAAACACCATCTTTAACCATTTGTGATAACAGGAGTCTTTCGCTATCGTAGCCTATTTCTGGAGTGAATTAGGAGGAGAAGTTGTATCTTCTCCAGTCATTTTTAAAACGCCACTGTATCCATAGTATTCCAAACCCAGAAAGTTACCTCTAGGACTTTGCATGAAAATGGACTACTGGCTGAGTCACTTATGGAATAAATACATTGACTGTATTTAAAAGAAAACATTTAGGGAGCTCGCATCTTAAATAGCTATCATACTGGTACATATACAAAGGTACAAGAGGAATACAGCCTTAACAACTCCCTCGGCAAGATCAAAAGAGGCAGGAATCAGATTTTTAAAAATTGTTTTAGAAATAAGATTTAAAACAAACTTAAAATCCTTTTTATACTCCAAATTCTTGCTTTGAATCCCTTGTGGGATTTTCATAAAGGCACTCCAGTCTGTGGGCAGTGGTCAGGCAAGACTGCAGCCTGGGTTCAATTCCCAGACGGAGCCAGTCCCTCGGAGACATAAATCCTTCAACTCAGGGGAAGGAAAATAAATGTTTATAAGAATTAGTTTGACTTATTTGTTTAAATATCATATTTGTGTGACTCCTGACTCTGGGAAGTGCCCATTTACTATTGATCCTTTTCCCTTCCATGAACTATTATTTTCCTATTCATTTATAAGTCTTTTTTTTTTCCCCCTGAAGTATAAAAAGTCTAAGAACTGTGAACTTTTGGAACCGCAGGAAATAAGGGTAAAGGATGACAGCACTTGGAGTGACAAGTGAAACTGCGACCTAGTTGCCAAAGTGCTTAACAAACACAAGAGATGAATTAACATGCCGCAAAAGGATAGAAATGAATGTCCGGAATAATCTTAAATTAAAATCCTCATTTTACTAGCAGATGTAAGATTGATGGCTCAGAAAAGATCAACAGGGAACCACATGCTGTGGAAAACATGGGATAAATAAATGTGTCTGCTGTGGACTGCAGACGACTGCTGGAGATACTGTGTTCTCTCTGGGTACAAGGGCTTCCTTTCAGGTATGGCAAAAAAATTGCATGGAGCTTTCCATGAAAAAGTCTCCGGCAGAGTATGGTTATAAAAGGCCTGGGGAACATCGGACATGCTCTGAGGGTCACAGAAGAATCAGAAAAAATGTGTTGACTCAGGAGAAAACCTAGGATACAAACTTTAGATTTTCATGTAGTATCTTAGTAATCGGAGGCAAGATTAAGAGGCATGATGGTACTACATAGAACTCAGCCACATAAATTTGTTCCAGGGTCTTCCATAGGTCACAGAAGAATGGCGTTTGTTGCCTCTAGTCACATGGGCCCTGGAAGCTGAGGGCTGCCCTATGTCACATCTGACACATAATGTGGCTAGAACACTCCATGCTCAGGGACCAGCCTCCCTAGGCCCACTGTACAAGGTATTGCTCTGGGGTGGGGAGAGATTCCTTACTACTCAGAAGAACTAACAACTTTCATTCTGCTGAATCTACAGAAAAATCTGTTCTGAATCTATCCTTACTTTCAAAGGTTACCTTCCCTCTCCCACAGGGCTCTGAGCAGAAGCCCTAAGGAAATACATGGGGTGAGGAAGTGGAAAGGTCCTAAGTACCTGCCTGAGAGATCGCAGTACAGAGAGATGTAGGGAAACGCCAACAAAGAATATCTCCGCAGATTAACTTGCCACATGTTGCTGCATCTATAGTAAATTAAGTAGTAATAGTATCCTAGGTAGTCAAAAATATTTTGAAAAGAATATTTCCTGCCACTCTGCCAACCCCTTTAAGCCAGAAGAATTTTGGAGATAAAATATCTGTGATCCCATTTAATTTTATTTAAGTGTAAAAACTCAAAAGAATACGTCTCTAAATACCACCAACGTGGTAGCACCTTTGGCCCTCTTCCCAGGCTAGGGAAATTACCAAAACCAACTTTCCAACATGCTCCAATAATGATAAGGGGTTTCAGGGACGCAGTTAAGACACAGGCCAAATGCAAAGACAGCCACTCAATTTCCCACATGACGTATTGCTGGTGGTGGAGAAAATGCTGTCTGTGGAGCATCAGATATTGTGACCCTCGCCTTTCAATTTAGTGGTTAACTGAATAATTTATCTCTGCTCACTTCAGAGTTGTACATGAAGTGGCTACGCTTTCGTATAATACAAATTACCTGTGCTGGGAACTTGTGTTTTTACATGTTCTTCTTTTCATAGCTTCTTAGATAATAAGAACATTATCACTATCTATTTGCAGATAAAAACATCTACAATTTTTTTTAATATAAGCATTTCAAATGACTAATCACCTCAAAATACTTTCCTTAGAACCCAGAATGCTGCACTTTCTTGAGTGTTTCTAGCTTAACCTTCAGTGTGTCTACCAGATAGTTCTTCTTCACAGCCCAAACCTCTGTATGTTGCAGGGTTACAGGGTTCATTCCCTGGAACTCTTCTTGATGGTATGCGCTGACATGATTTTGAATAGCACCATACCTACATGACTCACAAATTAATGTCTCAAACCCCAAACTCTGAACTCCATCGCCGAACTCTTAACATGGTTATTCAACTGCTCTCTCCCCACCTTCCACCTGGATTTCTACATAGCACCTCAAACTTGAGACATCTGAAACACAAACTCCAGATTCCACCCCTTCATATAGCCTCCTAAAATAACCTTTATCTAGTTGAATGGCTGTCATCATTCAGATGCTCAGGAATGATGTCTAACAACCTTTATTCTGCTGAATCAGCCGCTTGAAGTCATCCCCAAGCCTTCCTCTTCCTCACATCTCAGCCTCAATCATCAGAAAATTCTGTTTGTTCTATCTTCAAAACATACCCTGAACCCAGGAACTCCCCGGCACCTTCACTGCTATCAGCCAAGTGGCACTGACCCTCTCCTGGTTTATTACAATAACCCCTCACTGCTGTCTCCGCCTCCCTTCTTATTCCCCTGCAAACTCCTCTGAGTACAGCCAGAGAGATTCTCATCTATCAGATTCTGTCATTGCTCTGAGCAAAGTCCTCCAATGACTTCATTTCCCCAAAGCGGGAGCTACCTCTGGTCCCAGTGAGTCTGTCCCACCCCCTTTATTCCTCTGACCTCATTTGCCCTTCAGCCGCTCTGGCTCCCTGCTGTGCCCCAACCACACGTCAGGTTTCTTTCCCTGCCGATTCTCCTGGCTGCTACCTCAGTCCATTCAGCTTTTTGCCCCGATGTCATCTTCTAAATAAACGCTTTGGCCAACCATCCTTTCCCAAAACTACAACCATACACCAGCACCACTCTTCTCCGCTTCCTGCTTTTTTGTCTCCAAAGATCTTACAACCATGTATCGTAGTGTTTATTTTTTGGTATGTATTTGTCTACCGACCCCAACTAAAACATAAGGTCCGTGGATGCAGGGATTTTTGTGTGTTTTGATCACTGTCGCATTCCTTGGCATGTAGAGTAATGAGCAACCTCTAGCTGGTGCTGCGTCAATGCCAGATAATGAACTGAGACGGCAGAATCCCTTGATGTGTGAGTCACGGAATATTATATGCTAGTGACCCCCAAAATTCATATCTGAAAATATTCACATGAAAATTCTGAAAGCAGTTCACAGAGATGTTTAGTCACTTGCACTACATGCTACAAGATGAAACAGGCACAATAAAAAATTTTAAAAGTCAGGTCAAGTTTGAGGATAATCCCTAGAGAGGCGGACTCGACGTGTGCTCATTCGTGTTCTCACAGTGTGGTTTGTGTAGCATCGTGTCCTCGTTTTTAAGAATACCGAATAGAGTGTAAAGTGAGAAGTGGGGTGGCGGGATTTCACTAAAATTATTCCCTAATTTGAATAAGTATGAAACATCCCCAGGTAATTTGGATAACAATCTGTTTCACTTGTTTCCGTGTGTGTGTTTATGAGCACTTTCATGTATAACTTAGTTTTTCTATGTCATGTTTCAAGCTTCCTCAAACATCTGTTAAACTTCAGTCATCTTTTCACATTTAGAAATGAAGCAATGAAACCTAATTATGTGGGCCTGTGTGCACAGGTCCTGGAAGGACTTTGTGGTGGTGAGCTGGTCCTTATGCTTGAGGGACCCTGTAACCCAGAATGACATCTTTGATCCAGGAATCGGCTCCAACACTAGCTTTCCACATTCAATCCAGGCAGTCACATTTTCTGAAGGGAAGAACCCTGCAGTATTTTGCCTACATGATGCTTCCTGGTAGATATTCTGTCCACCATGTGAAACCTCTGACGAACTGATTGCTGTGAGCTCCCTGTATAGAATTCTACTACACTGTTTTTTCAACTCAACTTTCCTTCCTGCTCTTCATCAGACCTGGATTTCCTGAATCTTAAGCATTTCCATAATTCAGCAGGGCACATTAACTCCTTCCTGGGACCTGGTCCCTCTCTGCCACATCTTTCAACACCTCTCTCCAAACTGCTTTCTATCTGCCCCCAAATTGTTAAAAATTGCAGGGCACTAGTGGTCTCCTTGTATTATCTTCATCACTCAGTGTTTAGACTTTTTAGTCCCTGTAACTGAGGGCTCTGAGATGGCAGACGACCCATGTGATCAGGATGCCATCTTTAACCAAAAATCTCTGACCTTTAAAACTACTGTGAAGCTAAAATGCTAGAGAAATAGCTAAGAATTTAAAAGTCAACCTCTGACTTACAGGCTTATTTTTAAGGGGTAACTTAATGTATAAAAAATAATTGTTATTTAATTGTTAGCATTTGAAAAGCTCGTTAAAATTTAAGTTGCTGGGCCACACTACTAGCTAATGAAACTTAAAGGAAAGAATGTATACACAATAAAATCTGAGCAGAAATGAATTAAAAGATAACAGATGAGAACTTGTATCTTACTTTGAGTGGTCTGAAAGCGGTTTAAATATTTCTGTCTTAGAACTAAGAGAGAACACTGCAGCTTATCAAAAATCAGAATGTTTGTGATACGCAAGGTGCAGAGGACAAGAGCATAATCTCTTCTAATGGTTTTTCATGATTTTGAAAGCTTTCCCTCAATATAAATAAAGAGAAGAGATTGAGTTCTTACTGCTTGCTCAACAGCTCCATAGATTAATAGGTAAGTGCATGTTACATCAATCGCATGAGACTTGACAAGATTGTGTTTCCACTAGGCACACACAGGATTTCCATCAACTCTCCAAGGCAGGCATGTTAATAGCTTAAGCCAATTTTAGTTCCTACTCTGCTCTCAATCTCCACGCAAACACCAGGGGTGGCTTTAATGCACAACATGCCAAGGACCAAGTGCAGCTTGGTGGCCATCTGTGTTCACTCTCATTTCTCATAGAGTCTCCGACTTCAACCAATAGTACAAACATCATTTTAAAATTCATCATCATCAGAGCAGTGTGAATTGTTTTAAGTTAAATTAACATCTCTAGAGATGACTAATGGAAACCACCAAGGCGGACAGATGTTTTCATTTGGGGAAATGTGTTATATCCCTTCAAAAACAAATCCTATAATCTACCCTTCCCCAACTTTGACTGCTTAACAAGGGATCAAGTAAAATACAATAATTTAATTATATTACTTATTGTGTTAGTTTTTAAACGTATTGTTGTGCCACCTTGTTCTCATTCAGCTTGGTTCGACAGTGCTTTTAAAGTTAATAATATTAACAATAGTGGCTTTAGTTCCAAAAGGCATTAAATTTCTATCATCTAAAATAAACCAACCATCAGAGTATTTTATAATAGTCTTTACCCACATAGCAGCATATTAACATAATTTAGCTAGCTCCATACACAGTGCCCAAGGCCTTTACCTAAGAGACCAATAAATTCTCAAAGAAATTCTAAAAGTAATACTCTTCTCTTTCTCAGAAATGGCAGTAGTCAGAAAAAAATTAATTTGGATTAATATGTCCTATAATTTACTTCATTGGCTGGGTATGAAAAGAAACAAGTAGAAAAAGAAATGAATAGTGGAAGGCCTGTTGGCCCCATTGGAACAATGGAAATGACTAAAAGATACCCACAGGGTCAGGCAAAGGCTACACGTTCCTTTAATGTAAGTCCAGGAATCAGGTTGTAACATACGGCTTGCAATACACACCAGTCAAGAGTGGGTGGCACTCCCAGGCAGAGGGCAATCTTCCCTGCCTCCAGTCCCCATAAAACACCCACTACCAGAATGACATCTCCTTGGGGTGAAGATCCACTAAAGCATTTTGGAAATAGCTTTGTAATGGTGATTTCTACTGGTAAATTTGTACTTTCTGTCCCTGTGAACTGTTTTGAACTCAACTTTTTGTGGCTACCTGCCATTAGACACAAGTAACAGGTAACAACCCTAATGCACTTCTGGTGTTTACTATAGGACCTAGTGAAAGAAAGGTGAAAGTCAGTTTCTCAGGACAAATTTCCTGCTTAACAGGCTTGAGATTCAGACCCTCTGAGTGAGGAGGAATCTAGTCTTTCACCAAACAATTATCACATCAATATAGTCAAACTTAAGCTGTCTTGCCAATAACACTGTTTAGAGTGATGGATGAATGTGAAGAGGAGATTAAGTTAACATAAGCCATCTATCATTGTCACTGTCCTTTCTTTAACTGTGTATAACCCAGTTGACTGAGAAAAAGAAATGAATATTAGGTTGTCAAAAGATTAAAACTAAACTTTAAATCGGGCATTAAAAAACTTTAATCTCACTGAAAGTATTAATAGTTATTTTCAGCAGACAACATCATCATAATTGTGTACCAAAAAGAACTATTTCATTTACCAGTACTGAATATGCAACTCATTCCTACACTGAAAAATATAAACTTAATTTTTTAAATGAGTTCTTACAATGTATTCAATTTTAACTGCTAGCCCCCTATTGTGAGTTGAAATGGCTCCCAAAATTCATACGTTGAAGTTCTAACAGAATGTGACTAATACTTGAAGACAGGACTTTTAAAGAATTATAAGACAAGTAAGGTCACATGGGTAGGTTCTTATCCTGACTGATATCCTTGTAACATAAGGAAATTTGGACACACAAAGACATAGCTGAGACAGGCTGCATAGAGGAAAGACCAAGTGAGATCTTTCCTGAGACACAGCCAGAAAGTTGCCATCTGCCAGCCCTCTAGAGAGGCGTCCAACCTCAGCTTCACACTGTGGCCGTGTCACCGCCAGTGAGGCTTATCCAAAGCATGATGGTTGTCAGTTGAAAACTTTTCCCAATAAGGCAACACTGGCAATTTTTGACAATTTCAATGAGCATTGAATTTTTTTATAAAAAGAAATAAAGAATAAAATAAACAATAAACCAAACCTGCCAATACCTCAGTCTTTAGTCTTCTGCCTCCAGAACTGCAAGAAAATAAATTCCTGATACATAAACCACCCATCTGTGGGATTCTGCTATGGCAGACCTGGCAAACAATCACAAGCCAGTCACTCCGCTGACATTCCGAGAGAGCATGATGGGCAGGACTGAGCTAGTTGCTGGGTCATTGGCCACTCCCCTTCCTGCTGCTCTCCAGTCTGCTTCTCAATTCCTAGAAAACTATATAAAAACAACAAAGTTCTTTCACCTACCCACCAAGAATAGTTATCTTCCTTATTCTATTTCACATTTACTACATTTTTTCTTTATTCTGATGAAAATTATTCAACTCATTTAGCCCAACCTCTCTACCTACAACCTTCTTCACTGCCTATTTTTAAAAATGCATTTTTCAGACCCTATAATCCCATCAGTTATTAACTATTTACTCTTAAGGAGTTATAAAGAAGAGACTCAAAATGCATTTTTTAAATGACATATAAAAAAATTCTCTACAAAGGTGAATTTGGAAGCATCTGTATGGGCCTTGGCGAAAAAAATTGCATGTTCTTTGTATTTTATGATTATGATATAAGTAAGTTACAATGCATTAGGGAAGATTTTAAACACTAAATATAAATGATATTTCTACAATTTCCTTTCAAAATTTTTAATAAGAAATGTGAGATTTGTTTTGTGGATGCAATGTTTTAGTATGTGGGTTTATGTTTGAGATGACTTTACATAAATCTTTATCGAGATTTTTAAGTAATTATAACCTTAAATTTTCATAGTAACAGCAATGATAAATTTTGTTCACAAAACTAGATGGTAATAAACACATATTTTTTGCATATTAATTATTAGAAATGGCTTTCTACATAAGACCTGATGACTTCACAGCTGAATTCTACCAAACATTCAAAGAATTAATACCAATCCTATTAAAACTATTCCAAAAAATACATAAATTAATAAATAAATAAAAGAGGAGGGAATACTCCCAAATTCATTCCACAAGGCCTCTATAACACTACATTAGCAAAACCAGACAAAGACACAACAACAACAAAAAAAGGAAAATCACAGACAAATACCTCTGATGAACACAGAGGCAAATGTCCTAAATAAAATACCAGTAACCTGGATTCAACAAGATATTAAATAAGGTTTTTCATTGTGATCAAGTAGGATTCATCCCAGGAGCACAAGGACAGTTCAACATATGCAAATCAATCAGTGTGATACATTATGTCCACAGAATGAAGAACAAAAGCTATATGATCATTTTGATTGATGCTGAAAATGCATTCAATAAAATTCAACATTTCTTCAAGATTAAAACTTTGAAAAAATGGGAATAGAAGGAACATACTTCAACATGATAAAAACCAAATACAACAGACCCCCCAACAGCTAGTATCATACTAAGTGCAGCCTTTCCTCTAAGATCTGGAACAAGACAAGGATGCTCACTTTCACCACTGTATCCAACACAGTACTAGAAGTCCTAGCTAGAGCAATAAGACAAGAGAAAAGAAATAAAGGGCATCCAAATTGGAAAGGAAGAAGTCAAATCATCCTGTTTTCAGATCTATGTGTCTAGGGAAACCTAAATATTCCACCCAAAAGCAATTAGACTTAATAAACAAAGGTGCAGGATACAATATCAATAGACAAAACTCAGTGGCATTTATATAAACAATCTGAAAAAGAAACTCAGGAAGTAATATTATTTACAATAGCTACAAATAAAGTTAAATATTTAGGAATTTAACCAAAAAGGTGAAAAATTTCTATAATTAAAACTATAAGATGCTGATGAAAAAAATTGAAGAAGACACAAAAACATGAAAAGATATTCCATGTTCATGGATTCAAAAAATTAAAATTGTTAAAATTTTCATACTACCCAAAGTACTACAGATTCCATGCAAATACCAAGGACATTCTTCACAAAAATAGGGGAAAAGTCCTTATAATATATATGAAATCAAAAGAGACCGAAAATACCCAAAGTCAGCCTACATAAAAAGAACAAAACAGAAGGAATCATATTACCTGATTTCAAATTATTCCACAAGAGCTATAGTGAACAAAAAGCATGGTGTTGGCATAAAAATAGACATATAGACCAATGGAATGGAATAGAGAACTTGGAAGTAAATCCACCCATCTATAGTGAACTTATTTTCGACAAAGTTGTTAAGAACATACAGTGGGTAAAAAGAATAGCCTCTTCAATAAATGGTGCTAAAAAAACTGAATATTACATGCAGGAGAATGAAACTAATCCTGTGTCTCTGGCCATAAAATCAAAATAGATTAAAGGCTTAAGTCTACAACCTGAAACAATGAAACTACTAAAAGAAACCATTGGTGAAATGCTTCAGGAGATCAACCTGGACAAGGACTTCTTGAGCAACACCCTCAAAGTACAGTCAACCAAAGCAACATTGGACAAATGGGATCTCATCAAGCTAAAAAGTTTCTGCACAGCAAAGAAAATAAACTGGAGAGAAAGCACACAGAATGGAGAATATATTCACAAAGTTTACATCCAACCAAGAACTAATACCCAGAATCTATTGAGACTACACAAATCAATAAGAACAGAAATAAACAACCTCACCAAAAAGTGGGCAAAAGATATGAACAGTCTTTTTAAAAGTACATAATGAGCTGGCAAACATGAAAAAATCCTTGACATGGTCAATCATCAGGGAAATACAAATCAAAACCATAATGAGATACGCATTCACTTCTATCAGAAAGACCATTACTAAAAAGTAAAACGAACAAACAAAAAACAAAATGAGAGATTCTCATGTGGATACAGAGAGAAAGGAAAAGTGATACACTACTGGTGGGACCGTGAATCAGTACAACCTCTCTGGAAAACAGTGTAGAGATTCCTCAGAGAAGTAGCGTGGAGTTACCATTCTATGCAGAAATCCCACTGCTGTGTGTCTACTCAAAAGAAAAGGAGCCATAAGTATTTGCACTCTCATATTAATCTGAAATAAAATTTAAAAAAGAAAAAATATACATATGCCATCCATAAAAAGGAATGAAATGATGTCATTTTCATCAACTTGCATGGAACTGGAGACCACTATCCTAAGTGAAGTATCTCAACAATAGAAAAGCAAACCCCACATATTCTCACTAATAAATGAGAACTAAACAATGGGCACCCCCGGTCATAATGGACATTGGAAACCAAGAAGGGAGGAGGGAAGAGGGCCAGAGAGGGATGAGGAATAAAACCCTACCTGTTGTGTACAATGAATACTATTCTGGTGATGGGCACACCGAAAGCCCTGGCTTAAGCATTATACAATTTATCCACGTAACAAAAACATTTGTACCCCCATAGTATTTTGAAATTGTAAAAAGGATGAAAATAAATTAATGAAGTTATGCTACGTATACACAGTAGAACATTATGGAGTCACATAAAAGAATGAAATCCTGCCATTTGCAACAACATGGATGGAACTTAAGAACATTAAGAGAAATAAATCAAGTACAAAGAGACAAGTCTCACACCTTCTCACTCATTTGTGAGAGATAAATATTAAAAATAATTGATGCCATGGAGACAGAGTAGAATGATGGTGATCGGAGGCTGAGAAGGGTATCAGGGAGCAGAGGGCTATCGGGGGTAGTTAAAGGGTACAAAAACACAGAATGAACAATATTTGATAGCACATCAAACTATATCAACAGTATCACTGTATCAACAATACATTAGGGTATACTTTATTTTTTTTTAGGGTATACTTTAAAATAACGAAAAGAGTAAGATTGGAATGTTCCTAACCTAAAGAAATAATCAATGCCTAAGGTGATACCATAATTACCCTGATTTGATTAATTCAAATTCTATGCCTCTATCAAAACATACCCTATTAAGATATATAACAATTATATACCCATAACAATTAAGAATAAAAAATTAAATACTTTAAAATAAAAGAAATAACTGTCTTATAGAATTATCAGAATTCAGATAATTCTATTTGTTAAAATTATAGTTTGGGGGTACAATCATCCAGTCTCTAAATTAAAAATTAATTCCTTCTTTTTCAGCAACAAATATAACAGGGAACATTCTTGTGGTAAATCCTGATTTTGAACCTTCAAATATTTGAAATTACTAAAGATTTTCCTTGATTCTACACAGATGTAGCTTTGCTCATCTTAATTCCTCAGTGCTCAACTGTTGTAACAAGGACTAAAAATGACTGGTGACCCACTTTCAAGTTCACCTCACTACTCTATCAGGATATTAATATATTTTAATTAAGCTCCTCAGAACCTGGAAAAGCATCAGTCACATATGCTGTCTTGAAAGTTAATAACAATTCCTTTTAAAAATGAATAAAAGTACAAAGTAAGAAACCAGAACCCCCCCATCTGTCTCTCTCTGTCAGTATTAATCTATTATTTTTTAAACTCATACCTAACTCTTCTTGAGCAATCAATATACTTAAGTATGAAATAGTGCTCTGATCATATTTCTTCAAATAAAATTGAAAACAGTATTTTAACAGCTGGGATTTTGTTCTACTCACCATTTTTTAACATCTTTTAATGTGGAATATAGATCTACAGATAAACTTCGACATATGTGAACACCTCAGATGTTAAAAATGTATTTCTGAATTCCAGGATTTAGAGAGAATTCCTAATGTTGATCTTGTAGGCCTTCCTGCGACCTCCGCATATCAGTAGGACACAGAGAGATCCAGTATTTCCCTCCTACTTGGTGTGTTAATTTCCTGTGTTCGCGTTTTCTTTATTGTGTTTGGCACGTATGTCAACGCACTGACCAACACCATTTTTTTGAAAAGGGGAACTTTTCAATTCTCTTTCTTTATTTGGTCTCAAACATAGCACAGTATCAATAAGTTTTTTATATAGGCTGATAAAATTAATGGTTTGCAATTATATGAAGTATCTTTTTGTCCTGGCTTTAGTCATTAATTCTACTCATAGTTTCTTCACTTAACACTGTTGCAAGCAATCTCAAAATAATATTTTTTAAATATTGTATCCACGTAGCTTACTTGGGTCCACTGATTTATTGTATATCTTTTCCAAGAAAGTTAAGACATTAAGGCAGAAGAAGACAAAATTATGGGGGCACATAATAAGCAATTTGACGGTTTTTTCTATTATGTTACTCAATTATTGACAAGGAATTTCACTTTGTGAATCAGATAACTCTCCAACTTTGAGAAAGAAGTTATATGTTCTGGTGATAAAATAAAGTATCTATAAATATTAAGTAGAATTAAAAATAAAGTACTTAGGAGACTATGGGCCTTTCTAGCTTCAGAAAATTAATTTGTTAACATGCTATCGTTAGGTTTTAGCATTCTTAGAATCACATAAAATAAAATGAATTGAATTTTAAAAAGGAGGACATGGTTAGCAAAATAAAAACTATTGAGAAATGATTTTATTCAATTACATTATAATTCTGAAAAATTCAAAAAATATAGACATAACTTATAATCATAACTTAAAATGTTTTAAGTGTCAATTTCCTGAATCCAATAAGGAATAAAACCCATTTGATAAATTATCAAATTCTGTTTAGTTTTTGTTTTCAGAAATAAATCTTCTAAACCTCTAAATCAAAAAAAAAAAAATTATGAAATCCCATCAAGATTCAGAATTGGCTAGTTGTATCAACAACCAATAAGTAAACAGGGAAAGCTAAAAAGAAAATTGAGATAATTAACAAAATAATTCTCTTTTGTCTATAAGCAATTAATAGTGGATAATCATAATAACAATAAAATGTAAAATGAAACAATTTCAGTGTGAAAAATCAGAGCAAAATACATTTTAAGAAAAACTTTGGAAATATTTCATTTGTACACAAAAAGACCTCATTGGTAAACATGGTGATTCAAACAATAATCAGGCTGAGGCAGAAAAGTTAGGACAGACTCTCCAGGTATTACCCAAACTTTGCCTAAATATCAAAATGAAATACAGAAACACAGTTGGTACCTCTTGGCCCTACTGGGATGGACAACTGCCTACCAAAGAATTTGGTATAATTTATAAAGTATAACAGAGAAAGATGTGACAATTCTGGACTTGACCTTGATGTTCAAAATGGACATAAACTATTTTCCTGATGATTCTAATTTAATTCTCCCCATAGGGAGATAGGACATTTACTTGGGATATGTTTTTGTCCCAGGACCTATATCCACCTTATCATCTAGAGTACTAATCACTCTCATCTAGAAATATGTTTGATAAGTTTCTATGAGGGAAATGTCACAATTTCATTTGAATATTCTTTTCAAAAAACTTTCAATTTGAATCCTAAAAATTACTTGAAGCTGAAGAGAAAATATGTTACCTGCTGAAAAGAAGCCCAGGGACGCATGTTTCTCTGTTATGTTCAAGGTCACCAACACCTCAACATAGCAGAAGACTCACTGTGTTCTCAGCCTTTGATACTGGCGATTGCATCAATTTTCAGAGAGAAGAGACAGATCTCTTTGCAAGGGAAGGGTAACAAACCTTTCTAAGCATTCAAGTTAAAAGTAAATTATGTTAAATGTTCAATATCACGTTTATATCATAAGAAGATATAATGACATGAAAGAGAGCATAAGACTTCTTAAGTAGAGGATAGAGTTACCAAAAAAAATGGAAAATTAAATACGGTGAATGTTGTCATGTGAACCTCTTACAGAAATGAGAGACCAATGCAGTAGTTTCTGGGATTGCTATTGGTTATCAGCCTCTGTGGGGAGATTT
Organism: Otolemur garnettii; assembly: GCF_000181295.1. Classification (NCBI taxonomy): domain Eukaryota; kingdom Metazoa; phylum Chordata; class Mammalia; order Primates; family Galagidae; genus Otolemur; species Otolemur garnettii. Next base: position 8,880,976 of record NW_003852434.1, read on the forward strand.
CTGCTGGGTGAAGAGTCTTGTTTGATGTAAGCTGTTGCCCCCTCCCTCCATTAGATGGCTAAATCCAATGACAGGTTGATGCAGGAACAAAGACTGCCACTGGCTGCTGACCTCCTCATTCCCAGTTACCTTCCGGACACAACTTTGGACAACTTGAGCTCCAGGCCAGGTTGGCTAAGGCCTTCACTGATCCACACCATTCCTTCACCTCTCCCTCTGCTGAATTCTGCTTCCTCCCCTCCTTTTTACTGCCTTGCTACCCAATGAGGCATTCCCAGTACATTTCTAGCCTGCTCATCTCCAACTCAAAGTCTTCCTCCTGGACACTCCAGCATGCAACACCAACATCAAAGGGAGGAACAGCATTTAACCTTCCAGAACAGAGTGAAAGAAGACCTAAAACATGCATGCATATCTGCAAACGCACCCCCACACATAGACACACATATACACTCTCATACATGCAAACACACCACCCCACACACATAGACACATATACACACTCATACATGCAAACGCACCACCCCACACACATAGACACA